>NC_081185.1:38308725-38608725 GCF_029867415.1 Vicia villosa | reverse complement strand
GATAGGTCAAATCATTGGCAGCAGGATGAAGATGATGAAGATGATGAACAATCATGGGACAGGGAGGAAGGTGAAGTAGGATGTGACCTAACTTTCTGTCACGAAAAAAGGGATAACTTAGAGGATCTAGAGGATGTGCAGGCTTTGACTATTCCCCATAAAGGTGAAAGTGCTTTAAGGGCTGACAATTGTGTAAAGGCAAGGTCTGGAGACACAGGGCTCGAAGCACATCATGAGGGGACCTTTTCTCCTTTATTAAAAAATAAACTAATACTCTCAAATTCAAGTCAGCAGTCTCACGTTAGTCCAACCCTCATGGGCTTGGAATCTCTCTTGGATCCTATACCCTCTGTCCAAGGCCCAAATGCTCATGGCCCAATACCTCTAGTAATTGAGAATGGGCTCGGTGGGACAGAAGAAGTCAATGGACCTAATAGGCTTAATTCTCAGCTGAATAGAAAAAAGAAAAGAAGCTCATCTCTGAATTATCTAACACAGTGGGGTCTAACAAAGCTACAAACCAAATGCTCATCAACGACAATCTGAGGGAAGACTCAACATTCAAACCCTCCTTCTTTGCTCCACTGTTACCAAATTCCACTCTTTCAAAATCGCATTCAGACTCATCATCCAATTCCCAATCTAAATTATCAGGTGGCGTTGTTCTATGCTGCGAGCCCATATCAGACGGTGATGTGAATCAAGGGAATTCTAGATTCCGATCCAACAAGGTCAATATTGCTTCAAAGATATGGAGAAAGGCATCAGACTTGGGCATTCAAGGCGGGGGCGACGAAGCGTTCATCTTGGAGGAGATTAGGCGAATGGAAACAAAGGAAGTTGAAGCAAAGGCTCAGAAGGCGAGAAAAAACATAGGTTCATCATGAATCTTTTGTCTTTCAACATCAGAGGGGGAGGAAATTCGGCCAAGAAAAGAGTAATCAGAAATCTTATTAGTGATGGGAAAGTAGAATTATGTATGCTTCAAGAGACTAAGATGCAAACAATGGAAAACAGTATGGCACAAGCATTTTGGGGTAATGGGGAACTAATGTGGACTGCAAAACATTCTGTTGGAAGATCAGGAGGCATGTTAATGTTGTGGAACCCAAATTCTGTGGTGGCTCAGCTAAGTTTTGAGGGGGGGGGGGGGGGGGTTTGTGGGAATGCAGAGCATTTGGAAAGGTAAAGTCATTTATTTTGTCAATGTTTACTCCTCCTGTGATATTAGCAGGAAAAGACAATTATGGGCTGAACTAATCAATCTTAAAGCTACCCATCCTGTCGGCGATTGGTGTATCGGCGGGGATTTTAATGCCATTAAGCGAAGATCAGAAAGGAAAGGCTCGAGAGTGCAATTCAGCAACACAGAAATGTCTGAATTTGCAAAATTTATAGGAGAAATGGAGCTGCTGGACTTACCTGCTTTTAGAAACAAGTTTACGTGCTTCAATTTAGCAGGGGATTCAATGAGTCGTCTCGACCGTTTCTTAGTTTTTGAAGGTCTAGTTGATGCTTGGGGCTTGAAGGGCCAATCAATCGATGCTCGGAGTATCTCAGATCACTGTCCAATTTCCCTCAAAGCGAATCTGATTAACTGGGGGGCCAAACCATTTAAGTTTTTTTTATCTTGGACGAAACATCCTAATTTTTACTCACTAGTAGAAGATGTTTGGTCAGCGTCTATTGTTCAAGGTCGTAGCATGTTCCGCTTCAAGGAAAAGTTAAAAATTCTTAAAAGTCGGCTAAAGGTGTGGAATAGAGAAGTTTTTGGGTTTCATGATTTCGAAAAGGCGTTTGATTCGGTTTCATGGGACTATCTCTTTTATGTCATGAAAAGAATGAATTTTGGTTCTAAATGGTTGGGATGGATTCAAGCATGTGTGAGTTCCTCTTCTTTCTCGGTTCTGACAAATGGCAATCCAACTATTGATTTTCAAGCTAAACGCGGCCTTCGTCAAGGAAATCCACTCTCTCCGTTTCTCTTTATCCTGGCTACGGAAGGTTTATCAGGCTTATTGGGTAACGCCATCGCTAGTAACTTTTATCATCCCTTTCCGTTGGGAGATTCTATCCGGGTAGAGCTTCTTCAGTTTGCGGACGATACGATTCTCTTAGGGCAGCCGACTTGGGAGAATTTGGGAACAATTAAAGCACTGCTCCGCGGTTTTGAGTTATGTTCTGGCCTATCAGTTAACTTCTGCAAGAGCAGAATTATTGGCATCAATGTTGCGCCGTTTGTTTTGCAGGCTGCCTCTAATTTTTTGCATTGTTTGATCAGCTCATCAACATTCGTTTTCCTTGGTATCCAAATAGGCTGTAATCCACGAAGACGGTCTTCATAGGATCCGGTTTTGACAAAGGTAAGGAGTAGACTGGTTCTATGGAAAGGCAAGTATTTAAATTTGGGTGGTCGGATAGCTCTTCTGAACTCAGTTCTCAATTCCATTCCTCTGTTTACATTCTCGTTCTACAAAGCGCCTAAGGTTGTTATCCAAGAACTTATTAGCATACAACGTGCTTTCTTATGGAATGGGAAAGAAAATTTAAGATGGATAAATGGGGTGGCGTGGTCGACTATTTGCTTACCGAAAGCCGCTGGTGGTCTCGGTGTGAAGCATTGCGAAATTTTCAATAGAGCCTTAATGAGTAAATGGGGTTGGAGGATTTTGGTCGAGAAGGGGTCACTATGGCATAACGTTTTAACTTTCAAATATGGAGACATTAAGTGCGCAATTCGGGCAGACGGTTCCTCTAGCATTAATCCAAAGCACTCTTTGTGGTGGAGGGACTTGCGTATTTTGTTGGGCGTATGGGGAGCTGAAGCAAATTGGTTTCGTAACTGCCTATCGTGCAAGTTTGGTAACGGTGCTGATACAGATTTTTGGAGGGATCGTTGGATAGGTAATGACGCACTGCATAATCAATTCTCTACGCTATTTGAGGCACTGCAGGAACCGTTGGTGAGGATTTCAGAAGCTGGATTTTTAGACCAGAATACTTGGGTTTGGTCCTTTTGCGACACTTCTATTTCTCTGTCAGCTATGGAGGTTGAAGCTTGTGTCAATCTACACAATATCCTGCAACATATAGCGCATAACCTCTTGAATCAAGATGAGTTTGTTTGGTGGCCCTCGGCAGCAGGTTTTTCTGTTAAATCGGCCTTCGATAGGTTGTCGTTTGGGTGGGATCAGATCTTAACTCTAAGCGATGAAAAGCTGGCAGCTCTCAAACTCATTTGGAAATCGAAGGCGCCTTCGAATATACAATTGTTCGGCTGGAGGCTGTTTCACAATCGTCTACAAACAAGGGAAGAGTTGGCAAAGAGGGGGGTTTTATCAGGTGCGCTTAACTTGGCTTGTCCATTATGTTCGGGTTTTGAAGAAACACACACTCATCTTTTTTTATCTTGTCGTGTTGCCACCGAAGTTTGGAAATCCATCATGGAATGGGTAGGAGTAAACTTGTATCCTACCATTCTTTCCATTCCGGATCACTTTTTACGGTTTCATTCGGTAGTATGTAGGCGGGATAGAAATAATCTTTGTAGTATAATTATTTGGTTGTCGGTTGTTCGGGCTACTTGGTTAGTAAGAAACGATATAGTGTTTAACGGAGGGGGGAAGGGCAGTCGAGAGATCTTTTTCATGGCAAAATCGTTGGCTTGGGATTGGGTTTATGCCGCTTTTTCGGGTGAGCTCCAATTATCTGTAACATCTTGGATGGTTAATCCCTTACAGGTTCTGTTGTAATTTGTTTTCCTTTTGTAAAAGGATTGAGTACTCCTAGTACTCGTGTTTAATATAATTCTGTCGCTTATCAAAAAAAAAACTACATCCAGTTCTTTAAGTTTATTCTTTTGGATTCTAAATATAGTTATAGAAAAATGAAAAAGTTGGATCAACAAAAATTGATGTGGCAAATTTTTTTATCCAATTTTTTTTGCAAATAAAAACATAAACCTCCTCGTTACTCCACCGGAGAAGCCCTCGCCGTCGCCGAGAAAAAGAAACAACACAACAACCTTCAATTGAAAAAATGGAGGACAACTCTGAAATGAAGAAGGAGCAACAACTTCAACTCCATAAACTGCACCACATAATATTTGAGGAAACTCTAAACCATATGCTTTCCACTCTTTGGAACACAAGGAAAATCGGTCATCCCCTTTCCGATAAATCATATTTTCAATCCCTTCTCAACCTCTCTTTGAATTCCTAACTCGATCCTGTACTACAATCTACTGTTAATTTATGATACATCATCAAACATTTCAAACTGGTACAATGCTTCAAAGTGGAAGACTTTCAAAAGATTTGGTGCTAGGAAAATTTGAAAAAGTTTTGGAAAGGATATGGCAATAGTATGTGGAAGATCAATGAAGGGGAATTAAAAAACATAACCAAGTTTATTATATAAATAATAAGGAACTGTGAAAGGGAAGATATAGTTGACAAGGGCTTTGGTTAACTAGAATTGTAAAATTCTATTTTCTTTAATTGTTATAATTTATAAAATGAAATTGTAGGAAAACCTTCCTTACCTCAAATCAATGACTTGGACCATGGAGAATTGTGGCAAATCCCCTGCAGATATAGTGGCTATAATCAGCCTTAAGGTAATGTGTGAAAAAGTAAGGTTGTCATAGTATGAAAGGATAATTTTACTGGAGCTGCAGTGGTAATGTTGTTATAGTATGAAAGGATATCCTTGTAATATATGTAATGTTGTTAGAGTCAGGGCCGGTCCTGGCCTTTTAGAGACCCGGGACAAATAATAAAATAAACCCAATAAAAAAAATTGAACAATTAATTAAAATATTTTATTATAAATAATAAAAATATTAATATATTTTTAATAATATATTATAAAATAAATATGATAATATATATTTTTATAAAAAATAACCATAGATAATTTGAATTCGGTTTTTCTATCACTTTCTCCTTTTCTAAGTATTAAAAGAGTAAAATTTGTTAATAGTAATTATATAAAGATAAGATCTTTAGTTATTATTAGGACTACATAAGAACTAATTAAAAAAAATACTTATATTCAATTTTTTAAAATATATTATTCTAAAATAAAATTTAATAATATATTTTTTATAGAACAAGATCAACCCACTAATAAATATATGATATTCCTTAATCTAAGAACTTAACAATAAATAATTTAATCATATAAGTAGTTTTGTTTATATAGATATAACAGAAAATTAAGTAGCTTTTATATTTTCTAATTTTGTTAGTAATAATTAATGAAAGTAGTATTATATATATAAAGTAGAAAACAATAAAAAAAACAAGTATTTTATTTAGTTCAGTTGGCAATGAAAGTAATTATAATAATATAGTGCACATGTTCAATACATGATCCCTATATTTTTGGCATTTTATTAAAATAACAATAAAAAGCAAATATTCAAGCCTCAGGAATCGAACCTACATTACTAGGTACAAAGGCAAATCAAGAATTCCCCTGCGCTACAAAGACATCATATATTTCTAATTAAAATATATATAGAAATATTTTTTAATGCAATTCATAAAACCCAGACCCCAAAATTTGAGGCCCTGAACTGTGGGCCTGCTTGCTCAGGCCTAGGGCTGGCCCTGTTTAGAGTATGAAAATATATCCTTGTAACATCTATTTTCTTTTATTGCAGCAGGATTATAGCAAGTCTCCATTAGGCGAAACAGAAGTTTCAGCTCACAAAAGATACACTTGAGGTGATGCTGAGATCTATAACATGCACTAAAAAGTTTATTCGAGTGAAATATTAAAGGAGCTTGACACTTAATTATGAAAAGTAATTGTTTTTAAACTTGTTTAAAACCCCGTAATCTGTCTCTTTTTTTAGTATTGACTTTATCTCATGTGGCGTGTTACTTAAGTCTCTGTTAGTGGAATCTAACGGGAGAGACTAAAAATATGGACGAAAAATATTGCAAGGACCATTGTTTAAAGAAAAATTCTATAGGAATTAAAATTGAAAGTTGTCATATTTATAGGGACTAAAAACATATTTAACCTTTTTTAAATTTGTGTATTATTTAAAATAAATAAATAAGGGAATGTTTATTCTGAACTATTAAGTTAAGTATTCTTCATTACAAATATTAATAACAGAAGCTAATTTGCATAACTGTAAAGTAACTAGCAATTAATCGGAAAGGACTTATTTTTTATTTTAAATTCAAAAATATTTAATATTACTACAAATCTTGAAAATTGTTTGTCGTAATGTACGTTATCTTAGTAGTAAAGGCATATGATATGACTTAAAGGTCATTGGTTTGATTTTGTTAGAAAGCTTTTTTTTTATGTTTTTAAATATGAATTGTTTAAAAAGATAAAATTGAAATTAAAAGTTAAAATCAATTAAGTATTTTAAAAATAAAAAATAAAAAAATCTAATCTATCAGTCCAATCACAGTTTAAAAGTAGGAAAAAACCCGATTTAAGAAAAATATTGACAAAGAGACTAATATGATTCGGTTAAATTTTATAAGGGGATTAAATCAGTTTTTTTTTTTTTTTGAGGATTAATTTAGGTTTTGTAATTTTTGTGAGAGATCAAAATGATCCTCACTCTTAATTTATCAGTCCAATCACAATTTAAAAGTAGGAAAAAACCCGATTTAAGAAAAATATTGACAGAGAGACCAATATGATTCGGTTAAACTTTATAAGGGATTAAATCAATTTTTTTTTGTTGAGGATTAATTTAGGTTTTGTAATTTTTGTGAGAGATCAAAATGATCCTCACTCTTGATTTATTTATTAAATGGTTCGACCATAGCTACCAATAAAATCTTAAATTGAAATCTCCACGAGTTCGATCTCCTGTCCAATTTTTAAAACATTTATTTATATTGTTTTTGTTAAATTTTAAAATCTAAAGAAAACCTCACTTTATAGATCTATATTCGATGAAGTAATTTAATATCGATTTACAACTGAAACAAGTCCTTCTCAACTAGTTCTCCTCTCTTGTCTAGTCCCATGAATAAATGCAATAAAAACACCAATAATGTTAATTTGATGTTGATGTTGATATTAAACATGACCTCAATATAAACCGACTAGTTTTGTTTGAACGTAGTCACGGGAACATGTAGCTATCTACTTTAAGAGAATAAGAACAACCCAATAATTAACTTTCACGTGCCATCAAAAATTGTAAAAGGTGTGCATCCATCACTGTCCAAATCAGTGCTTCATTATCACAAGAGTGCTGTTCAAGAGTTTCACTAGTTTTACAAAGTGCAAAAAGATGAGAAATTTTTTGTGAGAAAAGACATTTTAATGTCGATACTCGGTTGTTTAAGCGGCCTAAAATCATCTTAACATGCTACGTGGGGTGTTGTTTAAGTCGTTTTTAAATAAGTCATTCTCATGATTAGGACGGTTGAAAATTTTAATATAACCGAAGCAAAATGTTGTTAAATAATCCAACTATTACTTTAAGTTAATAAACCTAATTATTGTTTCTCAAACAATTTAACAACTAAATCGAATAGTTCTTAATCGAATTAAACCTATCCAATTGAATCAAAATTAATTAACCAAACTTTATAACATTATTGTTGATTTCAATAATAAAATAGGTGATAAAGCACCAAGGAGATACAAAGGGTTAACAATGAAAGCCCATGAAGTTCAAGAAAACCTTTTGAAATATATGGGTATTTAATTCACCATAACAAACTATTCGATTTTTAAAAGAAATAGTTACGTCCAGTTTAGAATTAACAATTGGATTAGATTGTTGAAATATATTAGCCTATCTAAAATGCCCCCCCCCCCCCCCCCCCCCCCCCCCCCCCCCCCCCCCCCGTTTGTTAGGCTATGGATTTAGGGGTCAATTTGAGAAACATTTTTATATTTTTTGATTTTTTTTGAACAACATATTTTTGTGAGAGACGTTCAAAATCTTAAGGTGATAGATGTAGTTCTTCTACTTTTGAATGCTCAAGTCTCCACATTCCTATAATGTGGAGTTATGATAATGCTCGATTGTTTATTCCAAACAAACTTAAATGTCAAAAAATGTTAGTTGAAGTTGTGACACTTTAGGAATAGATGAATTAAAGAAGGTTTTAGAAGTTAGGATAAATGATAACTTGACAAGGAATGAATAAGGACGAAAAGTTGCAAGAAGGAATGCAATTTTGTTGGAATAAGTTTGGCTCATCAACTAATTATTGATGTTTTCATGATAACAAGTACATTTGTATGAAGAACAAGTTTATTTTTTAACGACTGTTCAATGTGCAGATCTAAAATAAAGCAAAATTGACTCTGAAGAAGTCAAGTTGAAATGCACTAAATATTAAACTAAGCACATGTTGAATCTAGAGATCAACGGAATTTGAAGACTAGAGAAGTTTGAATATTGACGTTATTAGAAACAAGCAGAATCTGATTTAAAAGAATGACTTTGAACTCTAAACAAGTTTCACCATTATGTATCTGAAGCCTCTGATGCAAAAGGATAGTGTATGAAAGAAGTTCTTGAAGAAGTAGCAAATCAAATCTAGAATGTGGGTTATCAAGTCAATGCTTTGTATGAATCTATTCAGAAGACATCATTGATAAGCTCTAACTCTCTACAACTTTGATATCTCAAAGATCGAAGACTAACCCTGATCAAGCCTCATCATAACCTATCAGAAGCCTCTGAACCAAGTAATTAAGTGTGAAAAAGAAGAAAGTGACTCTGAGCTCTGATCAATCTTCGTCTAATTCTATTAGAAACCTTTGCATCATGAAGTTAGATGTAAAAGAAGTATGTGTGAAAATACTGCGTCATTTCCTTACATAAGGACTACATAAAAAATAACATGGTACATTATAATAGTGTGTCATTTCCTTACTACTTTCGTTATTGAGCCTTTAGTCTTGGGCTTTGTTGACGCCTTAAAGGAAATTTTAGTTCGTAAAGAAAGGTATATATATTATGTTTCCATAAATTTCAAATAAGTCTAATTGAAGTACCAAATAATACTTGATGGCTTGATTCTGATGCAACAACTCATGTGTCACATACTATACATGGATTCCTTCCGACCCAAACCATAAAAGGAAGTAAGAAGTTTGTTTATATGGGAACATAATGAAGACACAAATATAGGGAATTTGAATGTATAAATTGATCTTAAATATTGGGCGTCTGTTGAAAACACTTTTGATAGGGTAAGTATTTCCTTAATCGTTTCCACAGGGATTAGTGCGATATTACCGTTGTTCTACATTTAAATATGTTTTGAGGGAGGGTTTGGAAAGAGTTTCGTAACATAAAGTTTAGATCGCATAAAAATTAAGCAAAGACGGTAAAATAGGGTTTTAAATGATTTGAGAAAAACGTGTCAAGATTAGGTTTCGTGAACTTGCTTCACATATATTCGATTAATCAAGTGTATGAACTTATTAATGATTGATACAACCACGTATCCTCTCGATACCGTTTATCTCTAAAGCAATATCGTGAATATTATCATATTAACCATTAGATGATCTCTCATGCTAACAATCAACATGATAATCTTAAAAGCTTGATACAAGTGATTATCAGCTCACAAATCTATCTCTAGAGTTTGTTTGTTGATAGATGAATATCTTTAGGTCAAAGTTTGAAACATATCTCTCAATAGTGATTCAAAACAACAAATAGAACATAAACAACAAGATATTCACCATGTATTAAATATAAAGTAAGTTCATACACAAAAGATCAAAAGAAATACATATTATACAAGTTAACTACCTCTAATCTTGACACAAAAGATGTTTAGCTCTCCATAGCCATGGAAGCTTCAACAACAAGTAACAAAAGAAGATTAACTAGCATCAAACTCAAAGATGAAGATGAAAGATGCTTGGAAGTCTTGCTAAAATCTGTCAAAGTTATTTTTCTCCTTTCTTCTCTAATGCCCTAGAATTCTAGAATGAAAAGTTGGTGGAAAGATAAGCTTAAGCCACTAAAAATATCTCCAAGTGCCTAATTACAAGTGCCAAAAAGTGAAATCTCTCTTAGCCAGCCAGGTGCGCTAAGCGAGCCTATGAAAATATCTGATCTTCAAAGTTGACTGCGCTTAGCGAGCTTGATCCGCTAAGCGAGCTACAAAATATGTCTCCTCTCTGTTTTACACCTATGCATGCGTGCTTGAGGTCCGCTTAGGAGCTTGCTGAAACTTCCTTACTTGATTTGGACTCCTTGGATTTTCAAAGCCCTTCTATTTCACTCTTTGAGTTCCAAAACTTGCTATATCCAAAATTACCTACAAAATATAAAGGAAAAGTAAAGGAACTACATATTTACCAACATAAACTTGATTTTATTTATTTACATGAATATAATGAGTAAACACTTGAAAACCATGATAAATGTTGTAAAGGATCACAAAAGTATGAACAATTATATATACAAATTGGCCTCTTACAGCGTCATATCAATCTTAAAAGTTTTTGTTATATATCTGGTGGATGTGCTAGGAATTTGGTTTCTATTGAAAAGTTGGATGAATTGAATTTTAAGTTTATGATTGGAAAATTTGTATTTTCTTTATTTAAATATTTTCACTATTATGGTTCTATTACTTTAGTTAATGACTTATATCATTCTTAATCTTTATGTTAATTTTAAAGAATATTTGTTTAATATTGAACATGTTGTTAGTAGTAAGCGAAGTACACAAGTGAGAGTTGTTCTTATATGTGACATCAAAGATTAGGTCACATATCTAAATAAAGAGTAATGGGGTTAGTGAAAAGTGAAATATTACCTTAATTGAATTTTGGTGATTGGGATATATGTTTGAATTGCATTAAAGGAAATCACTTAAAAAAACAAAGAATGCGTCTATAAGAAGTAGTGAGCTCATGGAATTGATACATACTAATATTAGTAGTCCCTATGACGTCTTATCTTGGGGGAAGTGAAAAGTATATTATCATTTTCATTGATAAATTCCCGAGTAATATATTGCTACTTGTATTTACTGCGTGAGAAATATCAATCAATGGACTTTCTTAAGGTTTTCATTGATAAGGTAGAAAGGCAGTTAGATAGGAAAGTAAAGAAAATGAGTTCGGATAGAGTTGGTGAATGTTTTGAAAACTATAATGAGAAACAATAATGTATATGTCTTATTTCAAAGTTTCTTGAAAGTCTTGGCATATGTGCCCATTATACTATGACTAACACACCATAGCAAAATGGTGATGATTAGAAGGGGAATTTGAAGGTGAGAAAAATACAAGAAGGGGGTTGAATTGTGTTAGTTTTTCCTTTATTTTCTAAAACTCTTTTATCAGATTCTGAACCAATGGTCTAGAATCTAATACAGAAGTGATTGTTTGTAGCGGATATGATAAGATCATAGTTAGAGAGTTAAGGAAAGAAATACACAACGATATATCCTGGTTCCTCCCACAAATCAGAAGTAGTTCATACCCCTTGCACTTCCAAGAGATTTCTTTATAATCATATCTGATTACAAATGCATAAGAATACAAGTAAGAGAATACCAATGCTCAAGCATACAAGCAAGAGACTTCAAATTCTCAAACCCTCAAGTAAGAGACATCCAATGCCCAAACCCTCAAATAAGAGACTTCTAATGCCCAAGCACACACGCAAGAGACTTCAGATGCTCAAGCACACACACAAGAGACTTCTTACAATCTAACTTAGAGATGAGAGATCGTTTAAGAGTTACAGTTTATATACAGCTAAAGGTGTAAACAAGATACAACATAAAAGACTCTTAAGACTTATGAATTTCTAGAATGTTCAAGTGTTAAGAAATTCTAAGTTAGTAACCGCTCTTTGTTTGTCAGTAGTTACATTCTTTTTCTTCGAGTATTTAGCTTCTTAAATAGAGAAACATAATAGAAACGTTGGAGAAGACTTCTTGCATAAGTGAGTCTTGGACAAGCTTTAATCAGAGACGTCGAGATGTTTCTTTAAATGGTTAATTCTTGGAAAAAAACATTTTTGAAAATCCTTAGCTTCAAAAGGAATTATATGTTCCATCTTTGTTGTTTGTGTAGATCTTTTGCTTTGTTCTACTCAAGATCAGAAGAAGATAAATGACCTCTAAGTCTGATAGTGACCTCTTAGAGTCTTCTTGATCCTCGCGTTTAGCCAGATACAAAGTCTAGATCTTCAGAGTCTGAGTCTTCAGAGTCTGAGTCTTCAGAGTCTGGATCTTTAGAGGTTGACTTTATTCATAGTCTGAGTCTTCAAAAGTTGACCTTCTTCAGAGTTAGAGTCTTCAAAAGTTGACCTCCTTCCGAGACTGAGTCTTTAGAGTCTGATGCTTAGGTTTTGATCCTTTAGATTCTGATTTTCAAGCTTCTCTTCATTGTTCAGCTTCAGTGTCAAAACTTAACTTGTGTCACAAAATTTTGTTTATGGTCATGCGCACTTGAACATAAGTTAGTATACCCAATTGTTCTTTGAATACTTTGTCATCATAAAAACCTTAGGGATATGGTACAAACCAATTTTTTTCTAGCATAATCGAATTCCCATGGGTATGATTAGGTAAATGTTGTACCATATTCATTATGGACGCGCAGTTCCTAAGATTCATTATAAACTATGAATGGAAAGAAAACCTAGTTTAAGGCATCATCATATTTGGGGATGCCAGAGAGAAGTAAAGGCATGTAATCCACGTGGAAAGAAGCTTAATGCAAGAACAATTAAAAAATTCATTAATAATCCCGAAAAATGAAAAGGGCAATTATTGGTTTATTGAGAACGATTAGTTTACTGGATGTGAGAAATCATGGAGACTCGTGGTGAATTTTCTTCACATAAAGAATCTTCCCAATTCATTGTACCTTAGTTTGTGTTACCATCATACAACACACATAGACAAAAAATCAATATTTAAAACCGATAAGATGAACATATAGTTTATGAACCCGTTGACAATGTGCATGTCATAGATGAGCATGAACAATTGTAGAAGAAATACAACTATAAATAAAAAAGGTCTGAAAGGAAAATAAGAGCATTTATTTAAAAATAGTATATTATTTATTCTCTTGAGCATGAATGTGAGTCGAAAATTGATGAAGATCCAGTTTAGTTCACTCAAACCATGGTAATATACAATTCTAAAAAAAATAGATCAATGTTATGATGAAGAGTTGAAATCCATGATTGACAATAATGTATGAGATCTAGTTGAGTTACCTAAAGGTTCAAAATGAGTTGGATTTTAATGGGTATTTAAGACCAAAAGTGACTCAAAAAGGCAATATCGATAGTTACAAATCTAGACTTGTCGCAAAAGGTTTCACTCAAAACCACTTTCCCTACTCAACTCCCCAATAATTTCCTCTTGAGATTTCCACTAAAACAATATTGAGTTTTTTCACAGGATCAACCCAAACAACGTTACAACATAATTTGAGCTTTTACACATGATCAACCCAAAAATATTTCGCAAATAATATAGAGCTTTTACACAGGCTCAAATCAATAAATTTTTAAGAACAATTGGAGCTTTTACACATACTAATCTTAATAACTTTAACCCAAGTTTTTTTACAGGTTTTGATTTCAACTTTAAAATCTATTAAAAAAGAATCACAAGAGAACTACATCCTAGAATAAATATTTACAACACAAAACAAGTACAACACAACTCTCAGATGAAATATTTCACTCTCTTGGTACTAAGCCAACTCTAAGAAAAAATAAATTTATAAAATAATGAGAGATAAAAAGATGCATTTTGAAATGAGAAGAATTGTGTTTTGGTAAACACACTCTTGTTCCTGAGGTCATAGAAACTTCCTCATGTCTATAGCCGATGGTAGAGTATCTTTCCCTACTTTGTGGTTTGTCATCATCATGACGGTCATTTTAAATGGTTTTTAGAGTTACTACCTTTTCGTTGGACCACCCATTATTGGGCTACATGTGTTATTGGATTATTAAAATCCTCTCGGTCGAGAAGTATACATAGCACTCCAACATTTGGACATGGAACCCCTACATATTTTCAAATTTCCAATAACGACCCTCCATTGATTTACATCTCTAAATTTTTTATATTTTTTCAAAAAAAAAATATCCCAAAAAATTAGTTAAGCACATCTAATAGTTACAAGTAACTATCCGATAGAAACATGTAATATTGCAAAGGAGAAGTTTTGTTTTATATCGAATTTATATTTTGATCTATAAGTCAGGTATGTGTATATATATATATATATATATATATATATATATATATATATATATATATATATATATATATATATATATACATATTCAATGCAAATCTGTCCCCATCAGATTTATATAAAAATTTGGTGTATCTGATTTTTGTTGCTCATTCTCTGCCCTTTTGTTAAAGAGTCTTAAATGAATGAATATATGATCGATGAAGCTTCTAGAGATTTTACACCATTATTCACCACTTCGTACCATAAATATGGTAGACCATTCAATGGGATGTAGTTCAGTAATAATTGAAGCATAAACCATCAATTGTTTTCGATTAGCCACGAATACATAAAATCATCTTAAATTAAAATATTTATATATCTCACTTCCATAACCTGAAGGCAACATGATCGATACTCATAGTCACTAATGTAAGGTTGGGGGACCCTCCACGGGTCCCCTCATTTGAGGGACCATCATGAGTGTCAATTGTATCAACCGGATCATTCCCCTCTGCATACATATGTGGCTCAACATAATCAGGCACAACAACATGCGCCTCTTCATCGTCACCTCGAGAGCGTCTAACTCTACCTCCTCTATGGTGAATAATATGTGGTTTACGAGTTTCTTTGATCCTCCTGCGTCGAGAGCCAGTGGAAGCTATTTTATCTACCTGTTTATTATGAAAATTGGTAAACAAGTGCTAGTCTTCCAAAATTACTAAATCTTTTGGTTAGTCACAGGATCAACTAGATTGATCCTAGGACATGTGCTTTATTTTTTTTAAATGTTTCATTTGTGACAAAGGATACTTCGACACAAAGTATGTTCATATTTCTGAAAACTATTTGATCTATGTGAAACTTTAAAGTTCAGGTGACAACTTGTAAAGAGAAAGTAAAGTAAAACAACTGCAATTGTAATATAAACTACGATAATGTAAATGAAAAGAATGTAAAGTTTCTGGAAAAGATAAAGTTATAAAAACTATAAAAAAAGAATGTAAAAGTGGTGTGTTTATATGTACATTCTCAGAATTGACTCGTTTCTCACACACAGATACTTTGAGTGAATCTTATGAGTTTTTGTACAAAATGAACACACTGAATCTAAAAAACTAAGATCCCCTATATATACTAATTTGAAATAAACGTCTACAACGATCCTTCGATCACATCATGCCACGTTGTATTCTGCATGCTTTTCCTTCATCCTGAAGCTTCCGCATGTTTCCACAATGCTACGGATTATGACAAATAGTCAGTTACGCCTTCTCTCCTACTTAACTTCTCCGTCGAAGATATCTTCTTCGTCAAACCAAATATGAAACTTAGAAAATATCTTCCTCATTTCAGCCTTTGACTTGTCGCCGAACTTCAATCTTCCTTCAGCAATTTCCTTCTGAACAAGATCCGTGAAAAGAAAACATTGAGAAGTTTATAGCCTAGAAAGTTATGATATTTACAAAAACCCCTCTTTTTCCTTTGCTCCAAAGGGGGTATCTTAGCAGCCGAAGGTATTATCATTTAGCCATCTTTAACTAATAAATCAAATATTTCATCATATTTTGTGACGTCGAAAGTGTATGTTTTCTTGGGGAACCTATCTCCCTTATCCGTTTCGACCAGGTTTTTACCATTTGAAGGTGCCAAACTTCGACATAAATAGGGTGGTCCCTGTTTGAGTTCAGCATGGTCTATTTCACCTTCGTCTACTTCAAAAGGTTCTTCGTAACTTTGTTCACCTTCATCATATTCGATGTAGGCTACTCTTTCTTTTCTATTGTTTTTACTTACTCTAGCTTTTTCTATTTTTAGGCTCTCTATATGTCGAACCCTATCAGCCAGTTGGGCCATATCTCACAGATGTTAGGTGTCTAATTTCTTCCTGATGGAATAATCCAAACCACCTGCGGCCATTTCGACCAGTTCATGTTCAGGAACCTGAGTAAAACATCTAGCGTTGAGTAATCAAAACCTATTTAAGTAGTCATCTATTGGTTCAGTGAAATTTCTCTTCACACTTTCTAGTTCTTTTAGACTAATCTTAGTTTGTCCCATGTAGAACTGTTCGTGAAATAGTCTTTCTTATTGTGCCCATCAATGTATCAGATTGGCTGGCAATGTAGTGAACCAAGTAAAAGCATTTTTCGTTAGCAAACTAAGGAAATACTCAACCCTAAGGTTTTCGTTTGTGACGATGTCGCCTGCTTCTATTTAATACCTAGCAACATGTTTGAACGTTGATTCTGTAGTATCTCCAAAGAATTTGGTGAACTGAGAAACTTTCCATCTAAGGGGTACATCAGACTGAAGGATGTATTCATTCAAAGGAGAAGTATAACTTGGCATGTGAATGCCAATGTTTAACCCATTTAGTGCCATGATTCTTTCAACTAAGGTTGTTAAGTTATTGTCTGCTGCCATATTATCGTGTCGAAGTTGTTGCACCACTTCGTCTGCATTCTGGTTTCTGTCTACCATCACTACCCTGGGTTCTCTCTCTCTCTAGGGATTTTTTGTTCTTGCCTAAGAGATACGACCCTTGGATGTTCGACAGCCCTACCCTGGTTTACCAAGTTTAGGGGTGGTGTAACTCTTTGATTTTGGTTTATTTTCGGGTCTTCTTCGAGCATTACCCCTCGATTTTCTCTCACCCAATCCCTCTGTGGGTGTGGGGGAGGTTGAGGCACACCAAAAAATTGTACTAGGCACGTCATTTGCACTTCCATTTGTTGGTTAGCTTATGTAGTGTTTTCAATCACCGGGTTAAAGATTGTCCTATTGTTTGAGCAAGCATTCCAACCGTGCCATGGTTACTTTCATCCATTTGCTACCTAATAAATGCCGCAAATTTATTAGTAAAGTTTGTATTTGAGACGAAAATCCCGCCCCAAATAGTGAATTATTTTTACACGGATTGACAGCAGAACTTGAACCTTGTAGTGGGGAGGTAACACTCATTCTAGGTTCAGAATATGTCGAAGTGGAATTATGCAAACTTGCCATAATTATAGTTGGCACGCCATAAGGCTGTTCACGATCATTCGACGGTATTGAGAAACAAGGGGGCCCGGGGGGCCTTAGGGACACATTTCTTTATGATGGTGGAGTCCCTGGTGGACCTTGTGGTCTGACATAGGTCGAAATGGGACCACTCAGCACGTTCGACTTCACTACCGTCGAACTCGTGGAAGATGGTATGGCATATGTCACAGACACCGAAACCGTGGTTCCCCTTATCAAAGAAACTGTGGGTGGTAATTGATTATTGTTAGGAGCATTTTGATTGGTTTGTTGTGGTTGACTAGCCATTTTCCTAACGTATCTCTTTGGTATTTGTTGGTTGTTTGTGGCTATTCTACCACTTTTAAGTCTCATGCAACAACGAATACACTAAAGGTAATGAAGATTTATAACAAAATATGGACAAAAGATAAAAAGTTTTATAAATCAAAGCATCATTCCGTTAGGCGTGCCAATTTGTTTATCATGAAAATTGGTAAACAAGCGCTAGTGTTCCAAAATTACTAAATCTTTTGGTTACTCAAAGGATCGACTAGATTGATCCTAGGACATGTGCTTTGTTTTTTGAAAATGTTTTGTTTGTGACAAAGGATACTTCGACACAAAGCATGTTCATATTTCTGAAAACTATTTGATCTATGTGAAACTTTAAAGTTTAGGTGATAACTTGTTGAGAAAAAGTAAAGTAAAACAACTGCAATTGTAATATAAACTGCGATAATGTAAATGGCAAGAATGTAAAGTTTCTAGAAATGATAAAATTATAAAAACTGTAAAAAAGAATGTAAAAGTGGTGTATTTATACGTACATTCTCAGAATTGACTTGTTTATCACTCACATATACTTTGAGTGAATCTTATGAGTTTTTGTACAAAATGAACACACTGAATCTAAAAAACTAAGACCCCCTATATATACTAATTCGAAATAACCGTCTACAATGGTCCTTCGATCAGATCATGCCACGTTGCACTCTACATGCTTTTCCTTCGTCCTGAAGCTTCCGCATGTTTCCACAATGCTATGGATTATGACAAATAATCAGATATGCCTTCGCTTCAACTTAACTTCTCCGTCGAAGCTATCTTCTTCGTCGAACCAAATATGAAACTTAGAAAATATTTTTAAGTCCGCATCCAAAATCTTCCTATCAAAGCTGGCTTCGACAAACATTGCAAAAGCCATAAAAAACCCATGTCGAAGGCCTCCAACTTGTTTCGTGATTCTTTTGATTTCTTCAACAGCAATGTGGTGTCGAAATCATCAACTAACACCACCCTAGTGTGCAAATGACCATCAACATCATCTTTGTCGTGTCCGCTGGATCTCTTTGCAACAATACTAACAAATTTGTTGCTAAAGTTTATTGCTTAATCAAGGTATGATGCTACTAGGGGTGGCAAAACGGGTCGCCCACCCCGCTAAGTAAAATGGGCATAAAAATCATGCCTGCCCCACCAAAGTGGCGGTTGGTGGACTTGTCTACCTATTTTTTTATTTTTCATTTTTAATAGATTAATAGTCTTTTTTTATCTTTCAATTAAAATTTTCACTTATTTTTTAGAACAATTTTTTATAAAGCATCTTCTAAAGAAATTTGACCTAAAAAAATATTGCATATATTTACAAATAAATGTATAAAATAAAATCATCAATAATTTGAATTACTAGAATTAAGTAAAAAAAGGCGGGCTTAAGGCAAGACAAGGTTAACGAATAGGTGAGCGGACTTTAGCGGGCGGCGGGCTTTGGCGGAGCGACCTTAGGCGGGCGGCGGGTTTTAGCAGGGCAGCTTAGGTGGTCGGCAGATCCAAAATCCTAATTCAATCCTCCATTTTTTGGCGGGTGCGCGGGCCAATCCGGTAGGCCACCACCCGTTTTGCCACCCCTAAATGCTACCATTTCTTCCTCTTTAACAACAAAATAAATAAATCAAATTAAAAAGAACTTTGCCTACTAAATTTTGTAAAAATCCAATGTCACCCCTACAACTATTAAATTTTCACAACTATTTGATATTGTATGTATTTACATCAGATATATCAATAAATCCAATATAAGCTCATGCATCTACATTGAATATATTAAAAAATTCGGATGAATATATTAATAAATTCGGTATAACTAGTATGCATTTAATTTTACAATTTTAACAAAGGATGTGAACAACAGCAAAAAGGCTTAACTTCTTTTTGCTGAGTTGATTAGGTTTTGCATGAGCTTTTACTATTCTTGTCGTACAAGTTAGTTACACTGTTAGTTAGGGTTGATGACGTAACACTAACTAACTGGACCAAAACTCGCTATATATAAGTGCTGTACCCCAATTTTTGACCACTTAGATCCCACATTTCTTAAATATTAGGATCATCATTATCATCATAATCATCATGCATTTATCATTTACTAACAAAAACATACAAAAAATTGTTGTTTGTTGCTTGTATCCCAAGACAGGAGACCGATCAAGAAGAGACTGGGCAAATTAGGGTTTTGAGGCCCACAAAGAAATTCAACATTCTTCAATGATTCAAAGGATTCTCTAATCAATATCAAAGTCCAAGGAAGGTTCAATGCAAGATCAATCACCTTCAAGTTCATCAGAAGCTCCAATTAGGGTTTTTGACCTAAATCCACTAGAGGGTTGACTTTTAATCAGGACATGGTTCCAAGACTCAAACTATGATTCAAGGACATCCAAATCAACATTATAATCCATTCCCATCATTCATTTGAGGATGAGACCTTGATTCCTATGAAAATCACAAAATTGCAGTTCATCTAGAAAAAGTCAACTATGCAAGTCAACCTTTGACTTTTGAGAAAATGGTCAACTATGGACTTTTAAGGATCCAAATCATCATCATATGGATATTGAAGAGATTTGATCAAATAAAATTCAAAGAATTCATCAAGAATAAAAAAGTCAACAAAAGTCAAAATTAGAGTTTTAAGTGATTTTTAACCTAATTTTGGGAACTTCAAATTTTGCCTACAAACTCAAAAATATCCAAACATGAAAGTTGTAGATCTTGACAAAACAAACAACTTATCACAGTGCAACTTTTGGCTAAAAGTGATTATTTTGAGAGATTTTGGATTAAGAAGGATTATGTTCAAAAGACTTAGGAAAATTCTAAGTGTTTTCACCTAGTTTTTTCTTAACTTTAAGGCCTTTTTTCTCCATGATCCAAAAAGAGTTTGGGGAAAATTTCAAAAAGTGGATTGAATTATGTAGTAAGGGCTTTCCAAAGAGATCACTATCATGAAAATCCATGGCTTAATCAATGAGATATGAATTTGTGAAGAAGGCACCATGAACACTTGAATTTAAGAATGAAGATGAAGAAGTTATGAACCAAACTTGTTCAAATTTGAAAGATTCCTTTCTTGCAGCCCCTTTAACTTGTTCCAAGCATCATAATCAGTATATTACACTTGCTTTTAAGCTATGATCCAAGTGTTTAAGATATTATCCAAGTGATCATTCCATTAATGGCATAAAGATCACACTTCCATTTTGAAAAAGAGGCTTTAATCACAACAACTCTTCTCTTGAGCCATTACAATATTTATTCTGCACCAAAAGCATTTCAAATGCAACAAGCAACCTCTCTAAGATCAGATCAAAGTCTCCCAAGCATTTTTAAAGCATTGTACCTTCAATGGGAAAACCAAAAATCACATTTCTTCACAAACAAGCAAGATGGTACCAAAGTCACATGGGAGCTTAAAACTCTGAGTTTTTTCCCTCCACAAACCCTAATTCTTTCCTATAAATAGAGGGTATCACTCTCTTGATCAAACACACAAAATTTCTCCAAGTCACCCTTGATTCTAAACTTCTCATTTTGTGTCATTTCCATTTTTCAAGTCATTTTGAGTTAAAAAGTTTCAGGAAGTTGTCATACCCCAAATTTGTCCTACCCCTTAACTTCTAACTGGCTTAGGCTTTTCATTCGTGTGCATATCGCCATTAGGACATTAACATGACTCATGCATCATTAATCAATAAATTTGGCATTGGGGTCAAGTATCTGGAATGGGTAAAGTGTCATGACAACTTTGAGGTGTACATATCAAATAACATTGATCCTTGAAGCATTGGACCGTGAAAGCGGGGTTTGGATTCATGGTTACTGTGTACTTCGGGGCAAGGCTTTCCTCTATGCTTCCAATACTATCTTCAATGAGAAACTTTGTCAAGACAAAGGAGGAGTCGGAGATTAATTTGCAAAGTATGTGGTTTGGAAAAGGTTGGATTGAAGTCAAAATTTCATTGGAGATGGTAAGATTGCCATTTTCATTCAAGACCAGATGAAAGGTCATATTGAAAAATTCATTCAAGAAACCAGAAAATTTAAATCCAAATAAGGAGGGAAACTGCTTCATCACTTGAAAAAAGCCAATTGCAAGTCAACTACAAAATTCCATTGTCAAAGATTACATGTTCATTACAAAATCCAAAAAAAACATTACACTTACTACCAAAGTCTATCAAAACCAAATTTGGATAAAAAGCTGGGTCCATTATCAGTCAAACTCCATTACAAAAATAATACAATAAATCTACAGGAGAATCTATTCCCTCTAGTTTTCTATGTCTTCATTCAGCATCACATTGACTCCGCCTTTTGCTGTACTAAAAAGGGTCTCCATGATTCCATCTTGAGTTATTCATCCCAAAGTCTTTCTCATGTCATTCTTAAAGCCAAAAAATTAGTCCCTGCACCATCCAAACTCAGCCCATGTAAATGCAACAAGCTGCCGCGCAAACTAACCATCTGCAATCGATCCACAAAACCATTTCACATTCAAACTAAACCATACTACACTGCAAAGAACACAAAAAGAAACCAGCAATATCAATCACCATTCATTTTAAACCCATATATAAGGCATACACCAAACTGAAATCCATTCACACAAACAGAACCTCATGTTTCAAACAATACTCATTCAGCCCCATATTTCAGAAAAATAACACAAAGCTGCACAATTCGAAACAGAACCGGCAATCATTACAACAAAAAACAATTCACACCGTCATCCAAAAACAGAAAGAGAAAACAAAGGCTGCACATAACCAGTTTCATTCACAGCCACAAGCTAATCTAACATCTTTCCTTCACACATTAGCTAACAAGTCCAGCCATTCAAATACTACACAACCCCATATCATACAACCATTGCATTCACATACAAAACAGCCTTTTTGTACATGACCTAACATACAGCCAGTTTGTCTAACATTCCAAATATAATCATTTCACACTATATGTATCATGTACATACAACGCATAACATTTTATCCAGGCCAACACAAATTTCTAAACAATAAAGATCTATCCTGCAAACCGAGATTCTACAAACAGAAAAATGGAAGCACACTAGATTGCTGCAATTTAAAACCAACAAGGAATTAGCTGCATCAGGCCCTCTCACTTACCAATTCAAAGAGGACAGCTCTGCACAGTTTCGAAGAAAAGAAAGAACACGAATCAATTCTGCAGCAAAGAAAAAGGCTGCTGCTACCTGCGTAATGCGAAATCTAGCCGGCAGCCAATTCAGAAACTAGTCTTCCCCATTGTTTTTAACCTGCACACACAAACATTACATACAGTCAAAGAAAACCATAATTAATTTTCATTTCTAACCAATACTCCATCCACAAATTAACCACCAAACCAAAAAATAAGCTTTCTCCAACAAACTCCAACAGGCATAAGCCATTTGCAGCATGATCATCAACCCTGCAATCTGCAGCCAAATAAAATCCATCAACGTAAAAACCAGGTCCAGAAATATGCCTTCACATAACTTTGCATACATAAATCTCCCACAAATTCATAACAGAACAAATTTCCAAACCAAACCAACATTTTCCCTCTCAATCTACTTCTTCATAACGGTTCTACTAACCTTTCACACCTAGCTTCACATAACAGCCACACGGTTAACGGACTTGCCGCGACCTTGCAGCATTCAAACTCCATACTAGAATACCTGCATTTGAAAAACAAAATTAACCATCATACATCCATAACCCACACAGCCAACAACAAAGAAAATCAAGACAGTCCCTACATTAAAATTCATAACAGCCCCGATACACCTTTCCAGCCAACTCATCCATCATCGCCAAACTGAACCGTGGTCTGCATACAAAGAGGAAAAAAACTAGCAGCCACACATTCATCAAAACTTACGACAAAAATAGTTCGCAACCAGCACCTTCGCATCACCTTCAAGCAGCTCCGCATCGGCATCGTTCCTCACCACCAAGAAACCTACAGAGCCAAAAACATGTTAGTCCCACATTCAAAGAATCAAAAATGTGCTACAAACAGAGTCCCACATTCAAGAAACTGAAAAATACCTTGCAAGCTATAATTCTGAGTCCCACATCTAAGAACTCATATTGATTGCCCAATCATTGCCCTATAAAACCAACTTCACCCACCTAGAAGTCGACACCTAAGCACTATGAGCTTTCATCATTGTCTCGCTTGCAGACTTTGAAGAAAGAAGTGAAAAGCCTCAGTTCAAACACCCTCACCACCACCATACGCTCAAAACAACAACTCTTAGAGCTTCAACATCTGAAGCTCTAAGCAGCGAGCTAAACCTCCATCACACCTTCAATCATCATCTCTCAGCTCTCAATCACTCACAGCACAGAAATTACAAAGAAAAGAAGAAAGTAGAAGACGAAGAAGGAGAAGCAGTAAACACGAGCTAAAGAAGAATCAAGACCTGAAGAGCTTTTCCATTTTCCTGCATTTGTGTCGCATTCGGATTTCTGGTAGCTTTGTGCGTGTTCTTCAAATCAGGTAAGTCCCTGATCCTCCATTCTTGTGCCCTATTATTCATTACTCTTGCCACGATGTTTGCTTCTTCTCCGATTGACATGAATTTATTGATGCTTAGACCTGAATTCGCTCTGTTTAGACTTAGGACTTGCGTTCTTCCCCTTTCTAATTGTTAGAGTGTAGGCGTTAATCTTCGAAAACGGGAGAGACATCGGAGAGGACTGAGAGAGGCTAAGGTTGAGAGTTGAGGCGAGGGAGTTTTCGCGGTTCGATTCACGGCGGCGCTGTGTTTGTTTGGCCGGAGAAGAAGAGTTCTCCGCCGCGCCGTTCGTCTTGAACGTGAGAGAGGCGAGAGAGTCTGATAGACGCTGAAACGACACAATGTTTTTAACCCTATTCTTTTTTTCCTTTTTAATTTTTTCTCTTTTGTTTTTTTTAATAATTAGAGTTTGAAATAGAATCTGGATAAAAAAATAGTGATGGATCAGACACTACCCTTGGGCCTTTTTACCCTTCGCACCCCCATAGGCCCATACACCACTCTTTTTTTTTGACATAAAGAAAACTGGACAAAAACAAATCTGCATGGGCCAAAACCTGCCTTGGGCCTGCGCCCAGTCACTAATTGACCCTTAAATCCATTTCACACCCCCCTTTGCTGTCAATAAAACAATAATAAATAGATTTTCTTTTAATCCTTTGTTGCTATTAATTATTTTTTTCTCAAATAGAAATAACAAAAGCATTTTCTATCCAATTAGATTTTTTTTTGAAATATTATTTTCTTTTAATTGTTTTGTAATTGTTACTTCTTTTCACTTGCAATTGGTTGATCAAGAATAAAAATAATAGTGCTTTTAATTCACTTTTGTGCTATATTTTGACTTGTTCTATTTCATGCTCTTATGCTATTTTTATATATTCTACTTAGCGCTTTATCTTTCATGTTCCTTTATCCCTAACCCTTAGGTAGAAACCATGATAACATTAGGTAGAAATTCCCTTCATACTTAGGCTAGTTTCTTTTTTCTTTTACAACCATAAAACATTAATAAATACTTGAATAAATTCCCCTTAAAAAATACCAAGAAAACTCATAAAAAAATGACTAATAAATACTTTGACTAATAAAAAGGGAATGGAAGCTTGTAACTTCTCTTGCTTAAGGGATGTTCGAGTGCTTGGGGCTCCCTTGCTTAAGGGTTCCATTCAGGCGTAAGTTCCCAACTTCTAAAAAACACAAACCAAAGAGTAACTCGAGTTTCCCTTGCTTAAGGGATGTCCTCGAAACACTCAAACTCTCTCTCTCTCTTCTCTCGCTTTCTTAAGGGCACCGTTATTTCCGCTCCATTGCATCCTAGGTCGATCCCTTATGCAAGAGCGCGAACGTTAACGCCGCCCAACTAAAAAACACAAAAACAAACAAAACTATGGAGCCGAACTACGGCGCTCTGATTCCTGAAAAGGATACGTAGGCATCAAGTCGCGGGGCTTGAACGAGCACACATTTGTAAATATTCCTTCTTTTCCCCGTATTTCTTTTGCATTCATTCGCATATAGACATAGACATAGTACACACCCTTTAGATAGAAACAAACATAGGTGGATACCATCGAGTACGATGGGCGCGAGGGGTGCTAATACCTTCCCCTTGCGTAACCGACTCCCGTACCTTGATTCTCTGGTCGCAAGATCCTGTTCCTTCCTTTGTTAGGTTTTCTGATATTCCTTTCCCTTATGGGATAAATATATTGGTGGCGACTCTGTTCATTTTTCGCGAGCGTGCGACAGCTGGCGACTCTGCTGGGGACTACCTAAGCAAGTCGATCCTAGCCTTTGTTTGTTTTATTTTTATTGGGTGTTTATTTGTTTTTATGTCTATATCTTGTATATATGTTTGCATGTTTTCTGCTTGCATATCATGTTTATTTCTGTTTGCACATCATGCATATGGATTATATTCTGTGTTCCTTGGGGTCTTCTGTTCTGTTTTGCAGGTGGGGGGTTTTTGAGGTAAAAGGCCCACTACCCAGGCCAAGTGACACCTAGGATTAGCGTGGATGCTCATGTTGACTACCGTAGCGCTTGCTATGGATGAGTTCAATATGGGGTACCACAGCTGGGCGAGGTTCTTTCATGGAACACTGTGTCTGGCACGCTTGTTGCCTCAAACACTTTGTACCCCATGGGAACTGTAGACCCTAGTGACCATTAGGGACCACCTGTCCGTGTCTAGAATTCATACCCGTGAGTTTGGGGAGGGACAGGACACTAGCCTTCATCATACCCGGATTTTCACATTGCAATCTGAAGCCGAAACTTTGAACTTGTTATACCCAGTATTACTCAGAATTACGAGAGGCACTCGGTCTCTCACCACATTGCACCATGACACATCATATTACTGCATCCACCTCACTTCATTTGAGGAGAATTCTAAAGTCCACTTCAAAAATAAGAAGAAAAGAAAAAGAAATTGAAAAGAAAAAGAGAATATTTTTTTACTTCACAAAAAGAAAAGAAAAGAAAATATGCAATTACGAATGGACTTTAGGATTCTCCCGATGAAATGCATTCCACCATATCATTTAACATGCATGTTTATTTATTTTCAGGAACATTTGGCTTTGTCTCCGACCAACTCATGGCTCCTCCATTGAAGACTGGTAGTCGCAACATCTCTTACACATTTCTAAATCCGAATCTGGATTCTCTCGAGTGTTTGGTTAAGAAGATCACGCCGGATGAAACAACCAGGTTCCGTGAAAAGTATGGGTATATTCTGAGTCTCCTCAAGATGCCGTTCACCAAATACGAGCAAGAAGGAGTTCATACCTTGCTTCAGTTCTACAACCCTTCTCTCCGTTGCTTCACGTTCCCTGACTACCTTTTGATTCCCACATTGGAAGAATATTCTCTTTTCCTTGGTGTTCCGATCAAGAAGGGGGAAGTTCCGTACTATAGCACCATGGAGGCTCCCACTTCTATTGAAATCTCCAAGGCTCTTTATTTGAGCAAGTCAGTTGTTGATGCAAATCTTTCCGAGAGAGGAAGATGTCAGGGTTTTCATATGGAGTTCCTGGTCAAAAGAGGGTGTGATGCTGCTGAAGCGAAAGAATGGGACACTTTTAGGGCTATCCTGGCTCTAAGTATCTATGGTATCCTAATGTTTCCGAACGTGCCTGATTTTGTTGACATGAGTGCAATCCATTTGTTCATTCTACAGAATCCTGTTCCTACGCTCTTGGGGGATGTTTATCATTCAGTTCATCAAAAGAATCGTCAAAAGAAGGGTTTGGTCAGATGTTTTGCTCCTTTGCTATATCGTTGGTTCAGATCACATTTGCCTGAACGTGGAGCTTTCGTTGATAGTAGGCACACCTCTAAATGGGCTGAAAGGATTATGGGACTTAGAGCCAAAGACATTGTATGGTATAACAGATCTTTGGAAGACAAGGAGGTTATCATGAGTTGTGGAAAGTTCAATAATGTGCCCCTCATGGGTGTTAGAGGTGGGATCAATTATAATCCCGTTTTGGCTAGGAGAACTTATGGATATGCTTTCGTCAATCCTCCTGAGCAATCTGAGATAGCTGAGAACATTTTCTATCATGTGGTCACCGACAATGGGCAGATGGCAGAAGCTGTACAAGCCTGGAAGAGTATTTGTTGGAGAGACAAGAAGCATTTTGGTCAAAGGGACTGTGCAACTTATGAAGACTATACTAAGTGGGTCGAAACTGTGGCTAATACCCAAGGGATGCCTTTCCCTATTAAGGATCCTTTGTACCCTCCTGTTGGCGCACAACCCAACATTGTCTCCATGCCTCGTTATAATCAGACTGTTGAGCAGAATCGGAAATTGACTGAACAAATGGAGACGATGCAAGTTAAGATGAATACTGATAGGCAAGAGAAGCTTTCCGCCCTTCATAAGTTGAAAATGAGAGAAATAGAGCTTGAAGAGTTGTACGCCAAGGGAAGCACTTCTCAGAAGAGGCCGAGAGTGGTTGCCGATCCCAAGTCCACTAAGATTCAAGAGAGGAAGATCAAAGAGCATTATGAGGATCAGTTGGCGGAATTGACAAAGAGGCTCCAAATCCAAACTGATATAGCCAAATCAGAGAAAGCCCGTCGAAAGAAAGCAGACAAGCTCCTTCTGGAACGTCAGGCAAGGATTGAGGGGTGTTATGAAGAGATTCGCAAGTTGAAGGGTCGAGTGGAGGAAAAGGGGCAAAGTGATACTCGAGCTCAAGAGGAAGCCAGAGGTTGGGAATTGAGAAGCCGTTACTTGGAGACCATGCATTTCAGAAAGGACCTATTGATTCAAGAAGTTGTTAAAAAACCAACCCATGCTGAGACCAAAAAGCTGTTTGAAGAAATGAAGGCTTGGAGCTATAAGAACATTGGAGATAGCCCACTCCGTCATTTGGACATGGGAGATCCTGCTTAGTATTGGTTTTTGTTATAGAATCACCACCAGTCTTGTTGGATGGGGTTCTTATTTCCATTTTCTGTATTGTTGGCTCATGAGAGCAGAATATTTTGTACTTCAAACATGGTTGTGGAATTAATGGATTATGGTTGTTTATCTTGGTTGCGCTTCGTTATTTCTCATTATCTTGTAGTGTTGGTTCGAGACAAAGCCGAAAATTCTTGAAAATAATATAACATGCACACATGCACCCATGCACTCATATCATACTGCATTTTTCAGGTTTTTTAGCAGGTTCTAATTGGGGTCCCTTCCAATTCCAGATTTCTTTTCCAACGACGAAGCTGACTTTCTTACATCCTTACCGCACCAGGAGCAACGAGAGAATCATGGATCAATTTGAACAGAGTCAAGCTGCCCTCCGTAGGGATATGGATGTTATGGGGGAAAGAATGACCCAACTTATGGAGACTCTTCATGTCGTTGTCCAAGGGCAAGAAGAGCTCAGAAAGAGCGTTGCTGGGTTGATCAAAGATACTCCTACCAATTCTGCTGATGGAGGGGTGAAAACTAAAGAGATTCCTGCTGAGGGGATACCAAAGGTAGTGGATGACCACCACGAGGTTATTGACCTTGAACATGATCTTACTGCTGAGTTGACTGAGACTGCTAAGATGTACCAAGCTCTCGAAGAACGCCTTAAGGCCGTTGAGGTTGCTAAAACTTCGAGTTTCGACACTGCTGCTATGTGCTTGGTACCTGGGATTGTTATTCCCCCGAAGTTCAAAGTGCCAGATTTTGATAAGTACAAGGGAGTCACCTGTCCAGAGACTCACATTCGTTCCTACTGCCGTAAGATGGCCACTCACGCTGAGAACGAGCCTCTGCTGATGCATTTCTTTCAGGATAGTCTCACTAGAGCCCCGTTGGAGTGGTACATGAAACTTGAGAGGTCTAATGTCAGTACTTGGGGACAACTTGTCGACGCCTTCTTGAAACAATACCACTACAATACTGCTATGGCTCCTAGCCGCGCACAGCTGCAAAATATGTCACAGAAATCTGAGGAGTCTTTTAAAGAATACGCCCAGAGGTGGCGTGAACTTGCTTCCCGTGTCCAACCTCCTCTCTTGGACCGCGAGTTGATTGATCTGTTTATGGGAACTTTGAAAGGGCCGTATCTTCAGCACATGGTTAGTAATACTTCTCCCTCCTTCTCAGATGTGGTTATCATTGGTGAGAGAGTTGAGAACTGTGTCAAAGCAGGTACCATTCAGGGTGTTACTAGTCCTAGCACCTCAAGTGGTAATGGTAAGAAGCCGTATTCTGGGTTTGTGAGGAAGAAGGAAGGTGAGACTAGCACTGCCTCTGTTGACCAAAGCCGAACCCCTGCATATTCTGCTGTTCCACCTCCTTATTATCCGATGCCTTATGCTGTTCCTGGTCCATATGTCCCTCAGGCGTATACTGCTGCCCTTCCACAACCATGGATGGCACCCCAACAGCCTTTTGTACCACAACAACAAGCCGCTGCTCCTCAGAATCGCCAACAGAATCCTAGGCCTCAAGGTCAAAGAGGTCCACAAAGGCAAAGATACCCTGACAGGCGTATAGATCCGGTTCCAATGCCTTATGCTCAACTTCTCCCCCAATTGCTTGCCGGTCGATTAGTGCAACTCCGCGAAATGGGTCCTCCACCTGACCCTCTCCCTCCCGGATATGATGCTAATGCTCGATGTGAATTTCATTCAGGTGCCCCAGGCCATACGATTGAAAGATGTAGAGCATTAAAGTACAAAGTTCAGGATCTCCTTGATGACAAACTTATCTCGTTCACTCCTACTGGTCCTAATGTGCAGAATAACCCCATGCCTCCTCATGCTGGTGCGACCAATGCTATTGAGTTATGTGATGACCAGATCCTAGTAAATGATGTTAATGAGGTTAGGATGCCGCTAGCAGTTGTCAGAGAATATCTTATGCAACAAAAGGTTTTGTGTGAATTACATGACTACTGTTTGCAATGTTCTTCTAACCCTGAGGAATGCACTAGGTTGAAAGAAGAAATCCAGAAACTAATGGATGAGGGTGTTCTTAGAGTGGAAAGGGTCGTTCCTGTTGAAGATGTGGCTACTCTAGAGATACCTTACTATCCTGCTGAGGCGTCAAAGAATCAAAGCCTCCCTTTGGTCATTCATGCTCCGAGTACTCCCTTGGTCATTCAGGCTCCGAGAATTCCGTTGGTTATTCAGGTTCCAAATGCTCCTTCGACTCCTCCAACCTCATCTCTTGTTCCTTCTCCTGTGAGTAATTCCAAAGCTGTTCCTTGGAGTTATAATGCCGTGTATATTCGAGGGAAGAAGTTTGACTGTCCTCCAGTGGGTACTTCGAGTATCACAAATATTACTGGCACTAGTGGTATTACCCGTAGTGGTCGGATCTTTGCTGCCCCTCCTCTGCCTCCTAAAGAGACCAATAAAGAGGCTAGTACACAAGCAAAAGGAAAGCAAGTTGCTGTTGATCCTCCTGTAACACGTAATGCACAAGATGCTGAGCAACTCTTGAAGATCATTAAGAAGAGTGATTACAAAGTGATTGACCAACTTGATCAGACCCAAGCCAAGATCTCCATCTTGTCTCTCTTGGTGCATTCTGAAGCTCATCGTGATGCTCTGATGAAAGTTCTGGCTTCCGCTCACGTAACTCAAGACATTACCGTGCCTCAGTTTGAAGGGGTTGTGACCAACATTGCTGCTGGTAATTGTTTGGGTTTTTCCGATGATGAACTTCCACCTGAGGGTAGAGCACATAACAAAGCGTTGCATATCTCAGTCAAGTGTCTGGATGCTGTGTTGTCTCGAGTTCTGATTGATACAGGTTCTTCTCTTAATGTGATGCCCAAGACTACTTTGTTTAAGCTGAGTATGGATGGGGTTATGATGAGACCGTGCACTATGAGTGTCAGAGCGTTTGATGGTTCCAGAAGGTCCGTAGAAGGGGAAATTGATCTGCCTGTCTTGATTGGTCCTCACATGTTCTATATTGCCTTCTATGTTATGGACATACGTCCTTCATACACTTGCCTCTTGGGTCGTCCTTGGATCCATGCTGCTGGGGCTGTGACATCTACCCTCCATCAGTGTTTGAAATTTGTTGTGAATGACAAGATTGTTATGATCACTGGTGAAGAGGATTTGATAGTCAATAATCTGGCGTCATACCGATACGTTGAGGTGGAAGGAGAGATACAAGAGACACCTTTTCGGGCATTAGAGATTGTGTCGGTTGATAAACTCCCCGTGGTTGAGAATAAGAAGGAACTCGGAGCACCCCTCTCGTCTCTGAATGATGCTAAGGCCTTCTTAGAAGCCGACACTCCCCATAGTGCCTGGGGCAAGCTGATTGATGTTCATGAGAAGCGAGACAAGTATGGCCTTGGGTATCGACCATCTTCTTCTACTCAGCTCAGCATAATTCCTGGAAAGAATGTGATTCCCCCTATTTCTCAAGTGTTCGTCAGTGCAAGCACCAGTTCTGGAAGTCAGGTTCTCGCCGTGGATGATGATGATGAAGAAGATCTCTCCAGATTCGTTTGCCATGCTGCGCCTGGACAGGAGCTCAACAATTGGACTATCTTGGACATCCCCAGAGTCACTTTTATGGAGATGTAATTTTCTTGTTTCGATAAGTCATATGCTTCGCCCTAAGCATTTTGACCGCTTGTATAAAGAAGAGCCCCCATGTTGTTTCAATTTGTTTAATATTGAATGAAAATCATATCTTCGCATGCAATTACTGTTCCATTTCTTTCATTTTTGTTTTTACTTTAAAAAACCTTTTCAAAAATGGCAAAGCTTTTTCTTTTTTTATGTGTTGCATTCTAAGGCATAAATCATCCATCGTGCAGATCCGGCTCGAATTCCATCAAAAATGATAATGTTACAGTGCCACGTCTTAATATCCTTGAGAATCCAATTGACCAAGCTGATGAGGATAATGGGGAAGATTGTGAAGTCCCTGAAGAATTGGCAAGACTTTTGAGACAAGAGGAGAAATCTATTCAGCCACATCAAGAAGCCATAGAAATCATCAACCTCGGTTTAGAAGAAGCAAAGAGAGAAGTCAAGATAGGGGCCGCTTTGCAAGATGATGTAAAGAGAAGGTTGATTGAGCTGCTTCGAGAGTATGTTGACATCTTCGCCTGGTCATACGAAGACATGCCTGGTTTAGACACAGATATAGTTATGCACAGGTTACCGCTTAAACCAGAATGTCCGCCCGTAAAGCAGAAACCACAAAGAACTCGACCTGATATGGCTTTGAAAATCAAGGAGGAAGTTGAAAAACAGTTGAAGGCGGGTTTCTTAGCTGTGTGTGAGTATCCTCCTTGGATTGCAAACATAGTACCTGTTCCTAAGAAGGACGGAAAGGTACGCATGTGTGTTGACTACCGAGATTTGAATAGGGCGAGTCCGAAGGATGATTTTCCTCTGCCTCATATTGATGTGTTAGTCGACAACACTGCTCAGTATTCGGTGTTCTCCTTCATGGATGGTTTTTCTGGCTATAATCAAATAAAGATGGCTCCCGAAGATATGACTAAGACTACTTTTACCACTCCGTGGGGTACATATTGTTATAAGGTGATGCCTTTTGGTCTTAAGAATGCTGGTGCAACATATCAACGAGCAATGGTGACTCTTTTCCATGACATGATCCATAAAGAGATTGAGGTGTACGTCGATGATATGATTGCAAAATCCCAAACTGAGGAGGAACACTTGGTATATCTTGAGAAACTGTTTGCTCGTTTGCGTAAATTCAAGTTGAGGCTTAATCCAAACAAGTGCACTTTTGGAGTGCGATCTGGAAAGTTACTTGGATTCATTGTGAGCCAACGAGGGATTGAGGTCGACCCTGATAAAGTAAGAGCAATACAGAACATGCCAGCACCGAAGAATGAAAAAGAAGTTCGAGGGTTCCTTGGGAGATTGAATTACATAGCCAGGTTCATTTCTCATCTCACTGACACTTGTGAACCCATATTCAAACTGCTGCGCAAAAATCAAGATATCCGTTGGGATGATCATTGTCAGGAAGCCTTCGAAAAGATCAAGCAGTATCTCCAAGAGCCACCAATTCTCATGCCCCCGGTTCCTGGGAGGCCGCTTCTTATGTACTTAACTGTGCTTGAAGGATCTATGGGGTGTGTGTTGGGCCAACATGACGAGTCTGGTCGAAAAGAGTGCGCCATTTATTACCTGAGCAAAAAGTTTACCGATTGTGAATCCCGCTACTCACTACTCGAGAAAACTTGCTGTGCTTTGGTATGGGCCGCTCGCCGACTGAGGCAGTATATGTTGACTCATACCACTCTATTGATCTCCAAAATGGACCCGATAAAGTACATCTTTGAAAAGCCGGCTCTTACAGGAAGACTAGCCCGATGGCAAATGCTTTTATCAGAATACGACATCCAGTATGTCACACAGAAGGCCATCAAAGGAAGTGTCCTTGCAGATCATCTTGCTCATCAACCATTAGAAGAGTATCAGTCAATGAAGTTTGACTTTCCTGATGAAGATATCATGAAACTAGATGATAACGAAGGACCCGAACCAGGAGAGCGATGGACTCTCACGTTCGATGGTGCATCAAATGCTATGGGCCATGGTATTGGGGCAGTTTTGACTTCTCCTCGTCAAACTCACATCCCTTTCACAGCTAGAATATGCTTTGATTGCACGAACAATGTCGCAGAATACGAAGCTTGCATAATGGGTCTCGAAGCAGCCATTGATATGAGAATCAAGATCCTTGAGGTTTATGGGGATTCTGCCCTGGTTATACATCAAGTGAGAGGTGATTGGGAAACACGACACCCCAATTTAGTTCCTTATAAGGACTATATCTTGGAGTTGCTGCCCGCTTTCGAGGAAATCACTTTCAATCACATCCCCCGAGAGGAAAATCAATTGGCAGATGCTTTGGCTACTTTGGCGGCCATGTTCAGAGTTAGCTCCCCTAAAGAAATGTCGGACATAACGATCCTCCGTTACAAAGAACCTGCACATGTATTCCCTGCCCACTGTCTCACTACTGAAGATGTGTATGATGAAAAGCCATGGTATTACGACATCAAGAGGTATGTTGAGAAGCAAGAGTATCCCGAAGATGCTGCGATTGGTGATAAGCGAACGCTTCGAAGGTTAGCATCCAAATTCTTCTTGTCAGGAGACGTCCTGTACAAAAGAAACTATGATTCAGTTTTGCTCAGATGCGTGGATAGACACGAAGCAGAATTGATCATGCGGGAAATTCATGAAGGATCTTTTGGAACTCATTCCAGTGGGCATTCTATGGCCAAAAAGATCTTGCGAGCGGGATATTACTGGATGACAATTGAAAGTGATTGTTATGTATACGTGAAGAAGTGCCACAAATGCCAAGTGTATGCTGATAGAATTCATGTTCCTCCAACTCCTTTGAATGTTCTAACATCGCCTTGGCCCTTTGCTATGTGGGGCATAGACATGATTGGACGGATAGAGCCACAAGCTTCAAATGGGCACAGATTTATTCTTGTTGCTATCGACTACTTCACCAAATGGGTTGAAGCTGCTTCTTACAAGAACGTAACCAAGCAAGTCGTTACTCGCTTCATCAAGAAAGAGATCATATGCCGATATGGGGTTCCAAACAAGATCATCACTGATAACGGGTCCAATCTTAATAATAAGATGATGGCAGAGTTGTGTGAAGAGTTCAAGATTGAACATCACAATTCATCACCCTATCGGCCAAAGATGAACGGCGCAGTCGAAGCTGCTAATAAGAATATAAAGAAGATTGTCCAGAAGATGGTTAGAACGTACAAAGATTGGTATGAGATGTTGCCATTTGCTTTGCATGGCTATAGAACTTCGGTTCGTACTTCAACTGGGGCAACTCCCTTCTCTCTCGTCTACGGTATGGAGGCCGTACTACCTGTCGAAGTGGAAATTCCTTCGTTGAGAGTCTTGATGGACGCCAAACTCGATGAAACAGAATGGGTTCAAACGAGGCTTGATCATCTCAATCTAATTGAGGAGAAACGCTTATCTGCTATCTGCCATGGCCAGTTGTACCAAAAGAGGATCAAGAAAGCGTATGACAAGAAGATTCGGCCTCGAGAATTCCACACAGGTGACCTAGTCGTAAGGAAGATCTTGCCAATTCACACTGATCCAAGGGGCAAATGGACTCCCAACTATGAGGGACCATACATTGTGAAGAAAGCATTTTCAGGTGGTGCTTTAATCCTGACAAAGATGGATGGGGAAGACGTTCCGCTTCCAGTCAATTCAGACTCAGTCAAAAAATACTACGCATAAAAGACCCGCTAGGTCGACGTACCTAGGCAAAAATAAGGGCATCCCGGCAAACCAAAAGGGTTTGGGGAAAAATTAGGGATAAAAAAAAAAAGAATAACCCGCTAAGTTGAAAACCCGAAAGGGCGACTTAGGCAAGAAGGGGCATCCCGCTGGATTGAAAACCCGAAAGGGCGATCCAGGCAAAAGTTAGGGATCAAAAGCGAGAGGCTGCAGTCTGAATATCCTTCACAAAGACCACTATACGCCCTTGGCAGAACGGACAGATCAATCCAACCACTACCCTTCTGAAGCAAAGCATTGAGAGGATCGAGGATATGGGAACTGTAGCAATATCGGTTTTAATGGAAATCCGAGCATTTCTCTTTGCCATTTTGCTCTTTGCATTTTATTTTCTTTTTCGCAACTACCTCATTTAGGAGTTGCTTCCTTGTACAGAAGCCTATTCACAGGCATTCCATCAATAAAATGATCTTTTGGTGCAAAAGCTTTCTTTCTTTCTTTTTCGCATGCGAGATGTGATTTAATTCGTTATTAAACATTGCATTGAAAGCGTGGGGGGCAATAATCGCGAAATCAAAATGAAACATGATGTTACATAAACATAAAAGTGTTCTAAGGGCACCATTTGCATCCAAACGTTGTTTTCTGTGCAGGTTGCAGGTTCTAGCCAGCATCTTGGCTCATGATATGTCACAAAGGTCATCATCATCCCACGTGAAAGTTCCAGAGTATAATTCATCAAGTACTGGTAAGCATGGAGCGCCCGAAAAGGTCCATATCCCTCTACAATCTGGCAGACAAAGAATGGTCCCTCAAAGAACTCATGATTCCCCAAGCAGCATAGGATGTAAGGAAAGTCGAGGAAAGTCACTTCTCCCCAGCAGAGTTATGTTCTAACCCTCCACGCGGTTGCCAATAATCTGTGGCGCTATGAGGTTTCCAACGCCCACCCGCAATGGTGTTTCAAGACAACAAGCAGCGGACCCCAATAATCTTGCTCCCCTGTCACTAATGCCTTTATTGGGCACTTTGCATATAGGATTCATTGCATATAACATTGCATCTTCAAAAGCGTAGCATATCCATCAAAATGGAGCATTACGCCATAGAAAAATTCAAGCATGCATACAAAGCATAAGCCAGATAGTACAAATCATCACTCAATCAAGACAATGATGCACCCCCACATAAAAATGTCCTTACAAACCCCGATTGATATCTGCTACTACATCACAAATCCCCTTCACCCACGATGCCGATACTTGGTTTCACCAATCCCCAATCCCCAGTAAGTCCATCTACCAAGCTTCTCAAACACTCGTCTGTGTCATTCCTTCGATACTCGTCTGTATCTTCTTTTGATGCTCGTATGTGTCATTCCTTTGGTACTCGTATGTATCTTCTTTTGATGCTCGTATGTGTCATCCTTTTGGTACTCGTACGTATCTTCTTTTGATGCTCGTATGTGTCATTCCTTTGGTACTCGTCTGTATCTCTTCTTTTGATGCTCGTATGTGTCATTCCTTCGATACTCGTCTGTATCTTCTTTTGATGCTCGTATGTGTCATCCTTTTGGTACTCGTACGTATCTTCTTTTGATGCTCGTATGTGTCATTCCTTTGGTACTCGTCTGTATCTCTTCTTTTGATGCTCGTATGTGTCATTCCTTCGATACTCGTCTGTATCTTCTTTTGATGCTCGTCTGTGTCATTCCTTTGATACTCGTCTGTATCTTCTTTTGATGCTCGTATGTGTCATTCCTTCGGTACTCGTATGTATCTTCTTTTGATGCTCGTATGTGTCATCCTTTTGGTACTCGTATGTATTTTCTTTTGATGCTCGTATGTGTCATTCTTTCGATACTCGTCTGTATTTTCTTTTGATGCTCGTATGTGTCATTCTTTCGATACTCGTCTGTATCTCCCTTTGGATGCTCGTATGTGTCATTCTGTCGATACTCGTCTGTATCTCCTTTAAAACACTTGTCTATCTTACATTCCCACCAGACCTACTTCTGCTCCGACCACTTCCATGTAGTAAACATTTCCTTTGAGAACCTTGTATTGGCACCTTGAGCTACGTTACAAGCTATCTCCATTCATCCACTACTCATTGTAACCTTTCCATCAGAAAAAAAGAAAAAAACAATTCTCTTTCCCCAGCAGATATCAAAAACAAAAATAAAGATAACACTTACACCGTCTTTTCAGGACAAATTTATGGTCTTGGTATTTAATCTTCTTCTACCTCGAATGTTTTGAAAGGCTACCGCCAATCTCACATTCAGGTTTAAGACGATCAAATAGGGGCAGCTGTCATACCCCAAATTTGTCCTACCCCTTAACTTCTAACTGGCTTAGGCTTTTCATTCGTGTGCATATCGCCATTAGGACATTAACATGACTCATGCATCATTAATCAATAAATTTGGCATTGGGGTCAAGTATCTGGAATGGGTAAAGTGTCATGACAACTTTGAGGTGTACATATCAAATAACATTGATCCTTGAAGCATTGGACCGTGAAAGCGGGGTTTGGATTCATGGTTACTGTGTACTTCGGGGCAAGGCTTTCCTCTATGCTTCCAATACTATCTTCAATGAGAAACTTTGTCAAGACAAAGGAGGAGTCGGAGATTAATTTGCAAAGTATGTGGTTTGGAAAAGGTTGGATTGAAGTCAAAATTTCATTGGAGATGGTAAGATTGCCATTTTCATTCAAGACCAGATGAAAGGTCATATTGAAAAATTCATTCAAGAAACCAGAAAATTTAAATCCAAATAAGGAGGGAAACTGCTTCATCACTTGAAAAAAGCCAATTGCAAGTCAACTACAAAATTCCATTGTCAAAGATTACATGTTCATTACAAAATCCAAAAAAAACATTACACTTACTACCAAAGTCTATCAAAACCAAATTTGGATAAAAAGCTGGGTCCATTATCAGTCAAACTCCATTACAAAAATAATACAATAAATCTACAGGAGAATCTATTCCCTCTAGTTTTCTATGTCTTCATTCAGCATCACATTGACTCCGCCTTTTGCTGTACTAAAAAGGGTCTCCATGATTCCATCTTGAGTTATTCATCCCAAAGTCTTTCCCATGTCATTCATAAAGCCAAAGTTAGTCCCTGCACCATCCAAACTCAGCCCATGTAAATGCAACAAGCTGCCGCGCAAACTAACCATCTGCAATCGATCCTCAAAACCATTTCACATTCAAACTAAACCATACTACACTGCAAAGAACACAAAAAGAAACCAGCAATATCAATCAGCATTCATTTTAAACCCATATATAAGGCATACACCAAACTGAAATCCATTCACACAAACAGAACCTCATGTTTCAAACAATACTCATTCAGCCCCATATTTCAGAAAAATAACACAAAGCTGCACAATTCGAAACAGAACCGGCAATCATTACAACAAAAAACAATTCACACCGTCATCCAAAAACAGAAAGAGAAAACAAAGGCTGCACATAACCAGTTTCATTCACAGCCACAAGCTAATCTAACATCTTTCCTTCACACATTAGCTAACAAGTCCAGCCATTCAAATACTACACAACCCCATATCATACAACCATTGCATTCACATACAAAACAGCCTTTTTGTACATGACCTAACATACAGCCAGTTTGTCTAACATTCCAAATATAATCATTTCACACTATATGTATCATGTACATACAACGCATAACATTTTATCCAGGCCAACACAAATTTCCAAACAATAAAGATCTATCCTGCAAACCGAGATTCTACAAACAGAAAAATGGAAGCACACTAGATTGCTGCAATTTAAAACCAACAAGGAATTAGCTGCATCAGGCCCTCTCACTTACCAATTCAAAGAGGACAGCTCTGCACAGTTTCGAAGAAAAGAAAGAACACGAATCAATTCTGCAGCAAAGAAAAAGGCTGCTGCTACCTGCGTAATGCGAAATCTAGCCGGCAGCCAATTCAGAAACTAGTCTTCCCCATTGTTTTTAACCTGCACACACAAACATTACATACAGTCAAAGAAAACCATAATTAATTTTCATTTCTAACCAATACTCCATCCACAAATTAACCACCAAACCAAAAAATAAGCTTTCTCCAACAAACTCCAACAGGCATAAGCCATTTGCAGCATGATCATCAACCCTGCAATCTGCAGCCAAATAAAATCCATCAACGTAAAAACCAGGTCCAGAAATATGCCTTCACATAACTTTGCATACATAAATCTCCCACAAATTCATAACAGAACAAATTTCCAAACCAAACCAACATTTTCCCTCTCAATCTACTTCTTCATAACGGTTCTACTAACCTTTCACACCTAGCTTCACATAACAGCCACACGGTTAACGGACTTGCCGCGACCTTGCAGCATTCAAACTCCATACTAGAATACCTGCATTTGAAAAACAAAATTAACCATCATACATCCATAACCCACACAGCCAACAACAAAGAAAATCAAGACAGTCCCTACATTAAAATTCATAACAGCCCCGATACACCTTTCCAGCCAACTCATCCATCATCGCCAAACTGAACCGTGGTCTGCATACAAAGAGGAAAAAAACTAGCAGCCACACATTCATCAAAACTTACGACAAAAATAGTTCGCAACCAGCACCTTCGCATCACCTTCAAGCAGCTCCGCATCGGCATCGTTCCTCACCACCAAGAAACCTACAGAGCCAAAAACATGTTAGTCCCACATTCAAAGAATCAAAAATGTGCTACAAACAGAGTCCCACATTCAAGAAACTGAAAAATACCTTGCAAGCTATAATTCTGAGTCCCACATCTAAGAACTCATATTGATTGCCCAATCATTGCCCTATAAAACCAACTTCACCCACCTAGAAGTCGACACCTAAGCACTATCAGCTTTCATCATTGTCTCGCTTGCAGACTTTGAAGAAAGAAGTGAAAAGCCTCAGTTCAAACACCCTCACCACCACCATACGCTCAAAACAACAACTCTTAGAGCTTCAACATCTGAAGCTCTAAGCAGCGAGCTAAACCTCCATCACACCTTCAATCATCATCTCTCAGCTCTCAATCACTCACAGCACAGAAATTACAAAGAAAAGAAGAAAGTAGAAGACGAAGAAGGAGAAGCAGTAAACACGAGCTAAAGAAGAATCAAGACCTGAAGAGCTTTTCCATTTTCCTGCATTTGTGTCGCATTCGGATTTCTGGTAGCTTTGTGCGTGTTCTTAAAATCAGGTAAGTCCCTGATCCTCCATTCTTGTGCCCTATTATTCATTACTCTTGCCACGATGTTTGCTTCTTCTCCGATTGACATGAATTTATTGATGCTTAGACCTGAATTCGCTCTGTTTAGACTTAGGACTTGCGTTCTTCCCCTTTCTAATTGTTAGAGTGTAGGCGTTAATCTTCGAAAACGGGAGAGACATCGGAGAGGACTGAGAGAGGCTAAGGTTGAGAGTTGAGGCGAGGGAGTTTTCGCGGTTCGATTCACGGCGGCGCTGTGTTTGTTTGGCCGGAGAAGAAGAGTTCTCCGCCGCGCCGTTCGTCTTGAACGTGAGAGAGGCGAGAGAGTCTGATAGACGCTGAAACGACACAATGTTTTTAACCCTATTCTTTTTTTCCTTTTTAATTTTTTCTCTTTTGTTTTTTTTAATAATTAGAGTTTGAAATAGAATCTGGATAAAAAAATAGTGATGGATCAGACACTACCCTTGGGCCTTTTTACCCTTCGCACCCCCATAGGCCCATACACCACTCTTTTTTTTTTGACATAAAGAAAACTGGACAAAAACAAATCTGCATGGGCCAAAACCTGCCTTGGGCCTGCGCCCAGTCACTAATTGACCCTTAAATCCATTTCACACCCCCCTTTGCTGTCAATAAAACAATAATAAATAGATTTTCTTTTAATCCTTTGTTGCTATTAATTCTTTTTTTCTCAAATAGAAATAACAAAAGCATTTTCTATCCAATTAGATTTTTTTTTGAAATATTATTTTCTTTTAATTGTTTTGTAATTGTTACTTCTTTTCACTTGCAATTGGTTGATCAAGAATAAAAATAATAGTGCTTTTAATTCACTTTTGTGCTATATTTTGACTTGTTCTATTTCATGCTCTTATGCTATTTTCATATATTCTACTTAGCGCTTTATCTTTCATGTTCCTTTATCCCTAACCCTTAGGTAGAAACCATGATAACATTAGGTAGAAATTCCCTTCATACTTAGGCTAGTTTCTTTTTTCTTTTACAACCATAAAACATTAATAAATACTTGAATAAATTCCCCTTAAAAAATACCAAGAAAACTCATAAAAAAATGACTAATAAATACTTTGACTAATAAAAAGGGGATGGAAGCTTGTAACTTCTCTTGCTTAAGGGATGTTCGAGTGCTTGGGGCTCCCTTGCTTAAGGGTTCCATTCAGGCGTAAGTTCCCAACTTCTAAAAAACACAAACCAAAGAGTAACTCGAGTTTCCCTTGCTTAAGGGATGTCCTCGAAACACTCAAACTCTCTCTCTCTTCTCTCGCTTTCTTAAGGGCACCGTTATTTCCGCTCCATTGCATCCTAGGTCGATCCCTTATGCAAGAGCGCGAACGTTAACGCCGCCCAACTAAAAAACACAAAAACAAACAAAACTATGGAGCCGAACTACGGCGCTCTGATTCCTGAAAAGGATACGTAGGCATCAAGTCGCGGGGCTTGAACGAGCACACATTTGTAAATATTCCTTCTTTTCCCCGTATTTCTTTTGCATTCATTCGCATATAGACATAGACATAGTACACACCCTTTAGATAGAAACAAACATAGGTGGATACCATCGAGTACGATGGGCGCGAGGGGTGCTAATACCTTCCCCTTGCGTAACCGACTCCCGTACCTTGATTCTCTGGTCGCAAGACCCTGTTCCTTCCTTTGTTAGGTTTTCTGATATTCCTTTCCCTTATGGGATAAATATATTGGTGGCGACTCTGTTCATTTTTCGCGAGCGTGCGACAGAAGTAAACCAACACTTCCAACAACTTCCATACATCATTTGGAAGCTGTTGATCACCTCCAAACACTTCCCCAAACACCTCTAACTAAAAATCACCTTTCAACCTCCATTAAAGGTCTTTTTAAGGTCCTAACCTTCCAAAATCCAAACCAAACACTTACCAACCAAATTAACCTTTCAAATAGCTTCTATATCATATATAGAAACTATCCATAACCCTCAAACACTTACCAAAAGCCTTGAGTCATAAATCACTTTTCAAAACTCCATTAAAGTACTTCCTTAAACCAAACTTGTCAAAATCAATTTGGCTCGTGCATTTTTAGGCCTTTTGTGTTAGATACCTTCTAAACATCATTTAGAAGTTATTCAAACACCTGTTTTGGATCTGTAACACCTGGAATCTATAGTTCCAGCCATAACTTTTTCCTAGTGTAGGTGAAATGGAGTTTGGATTTGCAGGAGTGATCAAAGCATTGTGAGCATTCTAAAAGCTTCCTTGAAGGTCCCTGAAGGTGTCCAGATGGTTGCAACACTTCCAGAATAACTCTAAGCAAGAGTTTGATCCTCACTTTCAGAGGTACATTTCTAGAAATCGAGCATACTTGTTTAAGCATTGTTCCTTGCAGTTCTTGATACCATTTTGATCATAAACATGTAGGGAATAATATCCATAAACTTTTGGGGCTTAATTGTTTGATTTAAGCATTTAATTTTGATTTGAAATTGTAGGAATCTTAGTCTTTTCTGAGAAATTCGCATGTTTCAGTTTGAATAAATTTATGAAAGTTATATGATTGAATTTGTGTGTTAATTCTAAGCATGTTAGGGTCTTGAATTTTCAAATTTGATTAAGTTTTGGCAAAGTCAGAAATCAAGCCATTGTTGTTCTTCTTCTTGTTCAATGAAGAAGATGAAGTTGTTGAGTTTTTGAATTTAAAATATGGCGCGTGTTTTTAAAATATATTGAGTGGTATGCATTCCTTGTTAACTACATCGTAACAGCACAACTGGCCACCACACTTGTACCTAGCGTATCCCAAGGGTATGGGGTTCGAATCCCCCTCGCCCCAGACCTTTTGCTTCTTTTATCTTTTCACATTTTCCTACTTGTTTTGATATTTTATGAACTGGGATGGGCCTAATGACAAGGATTAGCGCTTGGCCCAGTGGCTAAGTTTTGATTCAATGACTTGAAGGTCTTGAGTTCAAACCTTCTCAAGACCAAAGTATTAATTTTTATTACTTGTTTTATCACCTTTTTTATTAAACTTCAAAAAATCATAAAAAATAGGAAAATTAATGTTTTTAATCCCTTATTTTTTGTGTGATTTATTTATTTTATGTATTTTCATACCATTTTAAAAATCCCAAAAATATTAAATATTCTATCATTTAAAAATTAAATCAAAAACATGTCTTTTACATTGAAAAATCAACTAAAAATCATTTTGCTTTGATTATTTCTTTTATAGAACTTTATGAATGTTTTGTAAATATTTGTTTAGGGTTAGAATAGGAAGTCTTCAACCTCTTCATGTGCCCATAGACCATTTCTCTTAAAGAAATTGGTATTTAACAATTAAAATCAATTAGGTTTAGGTGTTTATGATTAAACCCTAATTTGAAAACCCTAATTCAAAAACCCTAGGATTAAAACCCTAACCCAAAAAGAAACATGTTAATCATTGTTTATCCATGATTAATTAAGTTTGTTGTCTTGTACATACTTGTTGATTTAATCCTTGTTTTGTACTTAATTGTTATTTTAACCATTATCTTGTTAATTTCTCATATGTGTTGTTTATCTATCCCCGTGTTTATTCATCCTATTAATCATTCATCATTCATACATGAGTTTGAATCCAAGGGTTTAGATACATCCATCTCTCTTATTTGTTGATTATCACACTCACTTGTTTGTTCTTATGTCACATGATATCACACACACACACTTGAGGTGTCCATTGTTGATTGCTTAAGTTTGTTGTTTTTGTCCAAAAGGATGGGAGTGATATTGGCTAAAATTGTCAAGGTACTCAAACTCCCTTTCCAATCTCTTTTATCTTGTGTTTAAAAGTATTCTTAGAGCTTTTACCCTATCTTTTAAAATGGTTTAGTATTGTTAAAGCTTAACCAAACTCTTTTGTTTTGAAACCTTGGTACCAAAGAATAGAATTATTCCCGGTGAAACTATTCTTAGTCCATTGACCTTGTATTGTTAAAGCTTGGTCTTTTTGTTTTAAACCTTGGTGTTAAGAGAAGAATTATTCCCGGTGAAACTTCTCTTAACCCATTGACCTTGTATTTTAAAGCTTGGTCCCTTTTGTTTTAAAGTTGTTAAGTATTTTAAAGCTTAACCTTTTAAACTTATTTGGTATTTTTAAAGCCTAATCCTTTTTCAAAATGTTTTGTTAAGTATTGGTAAAGCTTAACACCCAAAAATATTTTGGCCACCTTGGCCCCCCTTTTATTTTCCTTTTAAGAAGAACTACAAAAACTCTGACTTCCTTCTTCTTTAAGAAGGGTATGTAGGCCTGAGATGTGATGTCTTACCGAACTCCCTTTTATTTTCCTTTCACATGTGATTTTCAAAATGTATGTTCAAAAGATAAACAAAAGAAACAATATTTCAAAGAGGTTCCCATGGAGTACCATAGATATGAGGGGTGCTTAAAACCTTCCCCTTGTATAACAAACCCTCTATAGCCAGAACTCTGATAAGTTTATTAGTTTTGATTTTAAAAACTTTTGTGGGTTTTATTCGCTCTTTCACCCATTCCTTTTGGAAAAAATAAAGCGCGGTGGCGACTCTGTTTAAAAACGAGCTAGATCTTCCCATGGCCTTAGTCTCACCAATTTCACCGCTATAATAAGCTAGGTTGTAACTAAATGTGTTAAGAAAATTCTAATGAGAATATCTTCATCTCTTTCATTCTTCTTCTATTGCTTTTCCTCCATTAATGGAGTTTTGAGTTTACTTTGATGGTATCAGAGCAGGTTGATCCTGCTCTGTTTCCGCTACGATATCAGTAGTTGAATTTCTTTGACCGATCGTTCATGGAGATCAAAGATTCTTAAAGCTTTTCTTCTTTCTTGGTTTCGTGTTTTTTCTTTGCATTTTTTGCTTGATCTTCTTTTGATAGAAGATTTTCTTGTAGCTATGGTAAGAAACACAAGCGCCAACACTGGACAAAATCAAGTGGATCAACTCGATCCTTACTATGTGCATCCTTCTAAAAATTCGTCTACAGTCTGTGTTACACCAACTTTATTTGGTGATAACTATCATGCATGGTCAATGAAGATGATAAGATCATTGGCTAGGAAGAACAAATTCAAGTTTGTTGATGATTCGATACCAGTTCCAAGTGAAGGTGATCTCAATTATGCAGCATGGCAGAGATGCAACAACTTGGTGCACACATGGATCATCAATTCTACTACACCATCAATAGCACATAGTGTGGTTTTCATTGATAATGCCATTGATATGTGGAATGATCTTAAGGATCGATTCATGAGAGGAGATCGAATTAGGGTTGCACCAAGAGATTTCGAATCTTAAACAAGGTAACAAGAAAATCTCTGACTATTTTACTGAATTGAGAGTATTATGGGAAGAAATGGATCAATATAGACCAGTCCCAAATTGCACTTGTCGCGTTCCATGTACATGTTTGACCATGAGAAATGTTAAGAATTTCAAATTTGAGGATAGAATAATCCAATTTCTGATTGGACTGAATGAAGAATATCAGAGTGTAGCATCTCAAGTGCTACTGATGGATCTTATGCCTCCTATAAATAGAGTCTTTTATCTAGTTATGCAACAAGAAAGGAAACTACAATATGGAGTCAGTTCTTTTGGCACAAATGTGACTGAAGAAAGTGCAGGACTGGATAATGTTGTAGATGGACAAAAGCAGTATGGAAGAGGAAGAGGAAGTGGAAATCAGAATCAAGGAAGAGGAAGAGGAAATGTGAAGGTGTGCACCTATTGTGGAAAAACTGGCCACATTATAGATGGATGTTACAAGAAGTATGGTTACCCTCCTAATAATGGCACACATAATTCATATGTTAATCAAGTTGATAGTGAGGATGCTGAGGCAAAATCCACAATTGGCTCTACTAGTGATAATGGGAATATGACTTTGACCAAGGAGCAGTACCAATCATTGATGGCATTGTTGGAGAAGAACACATGATCTATCAACTTGACTAAAGGAGGTAATTCTTCTATAGCCTGTTTTAACATTCGTAGCACTGTAGATTGGATACTTTGACACTGGAGCTACTCATCACATCTGTTTTACTTTAGATTGGTTTGATGAATATGTCAAGATAAGTCCTATTATGGTTAATCTGCCCAATGGGAATTCTATTGTTGCTTCTGTATCGGGCAACGTAAAACTGTCAGATTCACTTACAATTCAAAATGTGCTTTATTTTCCACAATTTGAAGTGAACCAAATATTTGTGTCAAAGTTATGTAAAGAACAAGATTGCAATTTGGTGTTTGGTACTGATGGCTGTATGATACAAGCAAAGAAGGATTTGAAGAGGATTGGTTTGGCTAAAAAGCACAATGGATTGTACCACTTGGAAGCAAGAAGGAGCAATGACATAAGACTTGTTTCTATTGTTTTTGTAAATAAGAAAGTTACTAAAAAAGAAAGGATACCACCTGGTGTATTATGGCACCTTAGGCTAGGACATTTATCCTTTGATAGAATGAATTGTATGAGCAAAATGTATAGCTATATTCCAAATGGCATTAATGCTGAGAGCTAGGACATTTACCTTTCCCCATCAGTAATAAAAATGCTAACAAAGTCTTTGATCTTATGCATTTAGATATTTGGGGACCCTTCAATACTGCTTCAGTACATGGATACAAGTATTTTCTCACCATTCTTGATGATTGTAGTAAACATGTGTGGGTTGTAATGCTAAGAGCTAAATCTGAAGTCTCACAGAAAATTAAAGACTTCATTAGCATGGTAGAAACACAACATGATTCCATAATTAAAGCCATTAGGAGTGATAATGGTGTTGAGCTAGCTATGCCTTTGTATTATGCTTCCAAAGGAATAATACACCAAAAGAGTTGTGTGTATACTCCACAACAGAATGGAAGAGTTGAAAGACGACATCAGCATATTTTGAACATTAACCGTGCCCTTATGTTTTAGTCAGGATTGGCCAAAGAATATTGGTCATATGTTGTCCTTCATGCCGTGTTTCTAATGAACAGAATTCCCACCATGATCCTGCAAAATAAGTCATCCTATGAGGTGTTATATGGAGATGCCCCAGATCTTAGCTCTTTAAAGGTGTTTGGGTGTCTAAACTATGCTTCAACATTACCAAACAATCGACATAAGTTTGATGCAAGAGCACGAAAATGTGCCTTCTTAGGCTACAAGGCATGTATGAGTTTTTGCTATTAGATGTCACAGATCATGAGATCATTGTGTCTCGTGATAACACGAAAACGTATCGTATATTTAGCTTAATTTACATGCATTATTATTCTATTTTATTTCGGTTTTATTATTTTATTTTGTATTATGCCGGTATTTCTATTTGTTTTCAGGAATTTATTTAATCGGAGCTCGCAAAAGAAATAGTCGGAAAAAGGACTTAAAATGGAGAAGAATTGCTTAAAAGAGTAACTAAATAAGGAGGTGTAAATAGGAAGAAGAAAAAGGCCCAGAACACAAAGGAAGCCCATTGCGCAAGAATGAGTGAGCACGTGACGGATGGCATCCCTTGCCACCTTCCGTTCGGCTTCACCCCCTAGGCCGTTCGGCACCCCTCCAAAATGTGGTGTGTGACGTAAGTCACACACCCAGGCCCAGAGGAGTCTGTTTTCAAAGACGCTAATTTTTCTCCTCCATTTTCTCCGCCGTGAGATGCTGTTACGAGACATTTCAAAACCTAGTGCTGCTCTATAAATTGAAGACAAGACCTGAATCAAAGGGTTACACAGTTTTAACCTACTGCCGTCAAATTCCCTTTCTCTGCAAATTACTTCAAGCTCGTTCAAGTTTTCTTCCCAAAACCATTTTCTGCAATATATTTCCACACCGGAAATACTATTGCAATTCAATTTCTTTTTCCAGCTTCAGAATTCATTTTAGTTTTGAGAGTAGATTTTGTTTTCGTCATTTACTTTCGTCCCGGATTCAAGATTCGGTACTGCAAGATACAATTTTCCAGTCTGCAATTTAATTCAGGTTTATTTATTTGCATTTATTATTATTCACGGTTTATGTTAAATTATCAAATTATGTCCGGATTATGTTATATCTATTATATATGTTCTGATTCGTCTATTAAAACAATGTCCGGCTAAATACCTTTTATCGGTATGTAAGGTCACATAACCGAGGGAATCGAGTAACACTGTCGATGTAGTTTATTAATTGAATTTATTTGTCTGGCTGATATTTCTAAACGCTTAATTAAACTGTTTTGTAACGAGAGTTAAAAACAATAGAAGTTAGGATCAATAAAAACGAGTGTTTGAGATGTTAACCTTAAATACACCGAGAGCGCTTTAAGGGTAATTAGTTTTCATTGGTTTTCAAAAACCACTTTGAACTTTAATTGATACAGCGAGAGCGCTCACTTAGGTTTAATAGTAAAATCATAATCAATAAACACGAGAGTGTGAGAGGAGGGTTTTTAAACTAATGATTTCTACAGAAAAGTGATTTTAAAATTATGATCCGCATCGATGGCTTACTAGATCCCCGAAGTCCGACCATTGCATACCGATATTATTATCCTATATTTAATTTAATAATATTTCTTTTTAATTCTCGTCTGATCAATAATCAATTGAATATTAGCCTTAGATTTACGTAGTAGCGATTAACTACATTTAGGTCGATTCTTAGTCTCTGTGGGTTCGATATCTTTTAAAACTACGCGATAGATTGTGCACTTGCAGTCATAATCATAGACATACCCCATTGTCGCGATCATCTCGCAATGTCAAGTTCTATGACCTTGAATTTCCTTATAAAGACCATGCTACTGATAATGTTCCAGCAGACATTTAACTTGACTCCTCTTCAACTCATAACAGTGCTCAACATGGCCTACATCAAACAAACAATAACTCTTTATCCTCCTTACCAGTTGTTAAACCAGTTGTTGAACTTGACCTTATTCCACAAGTCAACAATCCTGAACCTCAATCTATTTTACCAACACATGACTCATCTGAATTGTCATTCACATCAGATGATACAACCATTGTTTCTAACAATCTTGAACCTCACTCTATTTCACCAACACATGACTCATCTGAATTGTCATCCACATCAGATGAAACAACCATTCTTTCTAACCCTTCATATCAATCTCAAATCAACTCTTCTCCAGAACCTGAAACTAGAAAATCTACTCGAGTTGCAAAGCTTCCTAGTCACCTCAAGGACTACGTTTGCATCTCCAATGCTTCTACCTCATGCAAATATCCTATTACTGACTCCATTTCTTACTCCAACTTGTCTTCAAAGCATAAGGCTTACATAATGGCCTTGTCCTCTGAAGTAGAACCTTTAAATTTCCATGCTGCTTCTAAGGATCCTCGCTGGATTGAAGCCATGACCAAGGAGGTTGAAGCCCTCAACAATAATCACACGTGGAATTTTGTGGACGTACCTCACAATGCTTACATAACAGATGATGTGTATGAAGAGGATGTGAACAACAGCAAAAAGGCTTAACTTCTTTTTGCCGAGTTGATTAGGTTTTGCATGAGCTTTTACAATTCTTGTAGTACAAGTTAGTTACACTGTTAGTTAGGGTTGATGACGTGGCACTAACTAACTGGACCAGAACTAGCTAGGTTGTAACTGAATGTGTTAAGCAAATTAATGAGAATCTCTTCATCTCTTTCATTCTTCTTCTATTGCTTTTCCTCCATTAATGCAGTTTTGAGTTTACTTTGAAATTTCACTTTCCTTTTTTTTAAAGGAATATTTTGATCATTTTATCCCATGTGTATGTGCCATGTTAAAATGTAGAGATTGTCGGTATAATTCTTCTCTAGGTGGTTCTGGCGGGAACACCATCCAACAAAAAGTTAGGTTTTTTCATCCATTATTTTTGGAATTTTCTTTACCCACCTCCTTACTTTCTTGGTCACCCCTGGTGAAATCTCCAAAATACCCCCTGTTTCGGAAATGCATTTCCGAAACCACCTTTTTTTTGAAAAAAAGGTGGTTTTGAAAATGTATTTCCAAAAAACGTGTTTTTTTTATGAAAAAAACAAATTTCTGAAATGTACATCCGAAATAATGTTTTTTTTCAGAAAATAGGTGAATTCGGAAGTGCATCTCCGAATTCACCCCCCTTGGAAGAATTCGGAAATGTACTTCCGAAAGAAGGTCTGGACAGAAGAAAATAACAAACAACAACGATTCGATTTATTTAACTGATGAAGATTACATCGATCAGGTTACATAAGATTAAAGTTACATATTGTTAAACACAGGTAGGTGAGGATGAGTAAACATTTTGATAACATCGGCCCCCGATCTTTGAAGTTTCGCATCCAACTCGATCGGACCCTTCGAAGAAATCGATTGAAAGTTGTCCATAAAACCTCTAAATCTTTGTCGTTCTTGATCTCAAAAGGTGTGAACTCAACGTCTCCGTCGTCGTTAAGCGATGGCGAGCGGTACTCGAGCTTGACAACCTTTCGATTTTCCGGATATTGCAATAGCGTGTTGAGCGACGTTATCAAGTCCGCAAACAGCGTGTCGTGCGAGAAGTGGAATTGGAACGACATCGGGTAGCCACTGGTGAAGTAGACGAATGCTAGGTGGGGGTAGGTTTGTGTCATTTGTGTTTTGTGGTGTGAAGAGGATGAAGAAGAGTGTGTTGTATTTATAGACTTATTGGAGTAATAATGGCCCAACAAACCTTATCCTGCATTCAGTGGAAGTTTCGGAAATGAACTTCCGAAATTGGTCTGAAAATATGTATATTTCGGAAGTTCATTTCCGAATTATGCAGAAACAGAGGTGAATTTTGCATTTTGTGCATTGCATTCTGTTTTGTGTTAACAATACCAAAAGCATTCAAAATAGGCATAAAATAGGCAATGACAACATAAAACATACTTATATTATATATGTATTGAATCGGTCCGATTTTACATGGTAAACGACAATACATACAAAAAAGACACGCACCGGTCATTACAAACAAAAAACGGCCCGGTAAAAACTAAAATTTGCCGAACCAATCGGTGGGGCCTAAATCTAAAATAGGTATGTTCTTCGACCGCTCTCTATTTTGCTCACGCTCTTGGCTCATCATTTCTTCATACTCCGCCATTCTTGAAACGAAAGGATCCGGCCAAGTCTCTGCCTCATTTGAATGATGTGTCGTCCATTGACAAGAAGTAGCCGGTATAGGGATTTTTCAGACCAATTAAAGTGTGATTTTCTTCCCCTTTACCGAGCAAACCCGCAACGGCCCGATATCCAAAATTGTCGTCGCCTCCAACATCAACTATGTTATCGATATATTTTTGCATAAAAAGTGGCATCTCATCAATGTAGATAATGGGTGATTTTTTGATCGGCGGTGTGCGAGGTGGCTTCGAAATACGGGCTCCTTTGTTACCACTGCACTTGGACTTTGGTGTCGGTGAATCCGGGAATAATGCATCAACATGTTCAAAGTATGAAGGAGATCGTTTTGTTGATGTATCTTCTTGTGTATTTTTGGACTTTTTCGGTGCACCTTTCGTTTTAACCGGTTGAGATGGCGGTTTCAAATCGGTGGTCTCCGGAAATGCAATTTTTCGTAATTGTTCTTTTATGTGCATTTTCATTGTGTCATCTGCTTTAGCAAACTTATCCATTATCACTTCCAACTCATCGGAGATGGTGACTTTGGGATCATTTTCTTTCGGCGGGTCAAAATCATCAAAATGAAGCTTCTTCCAATGGTCGATTACCTCATCCATGCGTATCGGTGAATTCAACTTCATTTTTTTTGAAAGTATACAAGCACATGGAAGGCCGTATGTCTTTCTAATGGTGCACCCACATTTAGAACTATCCGGACCCGTTGTCTCCTCCCGCTTCGCTTCATGAAACATAAAATTCAAACCCGAATGGGATATGTTGTAAATCAATTGGGAGAATAGAATTTGGACCTTAAACCGATGTTCCATAACCGTCTTGCTCCGACCAAACGATGTTTGAATTTCATTGTGTTGATTTTAGAGCATTTGGTTCACCGTGTCCCATCCCCGACACAAATCTCCCTTTCTATCACCCAACCACCTCTTCAAGACCGCATGTGCGGATTCAACTCGGTTAGTCGTGGTGCAACCAAGATGTCTTACTCAATCCGTCCAAGCACAAACAAATTTTTCCTTTACTTTGTCAAGGATGGTGGATTCGACATAATGACAAAAAGTCTTAATGGAAACGCACAAAGATCTAAAGTGTACCAATTTCTCGGTATACACCTCTTCGGAGTGTGCATCTAAAATCTCCCTCCATGCGGCCATAATCCTATCCATCACAACACCAGCTTTGATAACTTTACCGTTTTCATCTGGCCTATCTTTTGTCCCAACCGCGGGTTTGAGCTTACTTCTCACGTTGCTAGTTATGTGATATCGGCAAAGTAATGCGGTCGATGTCGGGAAGACGGTATCGACCGCATTCATCAAAGCATTATCCCGGTCGGTAATAATGACATTTGGCATAACCTTTTGATCAACCAACAAAGACTTGCATATTCCCAAATCCCATGTAAAGTTATCTTCTTTTTCACACTCCAAAAAAGCAAACCCGACCGAATATGTCTTGTCCGTCGAGGTCACACCGACAATCTCTAGAAGAGGAAGCCTATACTTGTTGGTCTTGTACGTCGAATCCATCACAAGAACGGTTGGAAATGTGTTAAACAATTTGATACTTTCGGGATGAGTCCAAAAAATGTCACGCACCGTAACTTTGTCCTCGAACGTTTGGAAGCTTGACACATATTGGTTATCGCCTAATAGTTTCAAAAGTTGTTGCATTTACGACCGAGGGCCCATTTTCAAGACTTTAAGATTGTGTCGTTCATTGTAAACTTCTTGATATTTGAAACGCTATCTGGTTTTTTACGCTTTAAATCGGCAAGTATGTTGCGAGGCACCACTTTGACTATCGTTAAATCTGAAATCACATTCTTCTCCTCGCGGGACAAACGACACGCCATTGGATGCCCGTGTAACTTGGCATCCAAGGCATGATTATGAATTCCACAAATGACGGTTAAACGCCACAAATCATCAACCCTCCGAGTCGCGCGCAACTTAAATGGACACCCACACTTTCTCGATCTCGTGTCTTCGTGTTTTAACACCCGGTTTGTTTGTACATAACTCCCACCCCGCTCGCAATTCAAAACGACAAAAGCTTTCAGTCTACTATTTCCATTGTCGGACCTTAAAATAACAATTCCAAATTAAAGTTTAATAGCTTCGTTACGAACCCAATCAAGCAATTGTTCACGACTACCGAAGCTCTGATCATTTGTAAATTGTTGTCGTACATCAACCGCATTGATCATAGATTTAACGTCGATAACTGGATCGTTATTAACGTTGACAACTTCCGGAACTACTACGTCATCGTCGACAATGTTGTCCGGATGCACCATACCTAATATATGCAAAAATTAGCAAAATTGGCCAAAACTGTTTTTTTTTATTGCCAGGGCTTATTTCGGAAGTACATTTCCGAAATTTGTTAGGTAACTTATTTCGGAAATGTACTTCCGAACCATCGCAGTTTTCAGCACAAATTTCTTCAATCAATGTAGTGAAATAGGGGATGAAATGAGAGATGTTTACCTCAAATTGTAGCTTTCTATGCTCCCTTTAACGTGATCAACGGTTTGAAACTTGATTTTGAGACGGAAAATGGATTGAGATTGATTGAGTTTTGGAGAGGGTTTGGAGGAGTTTTGGAGAAAAATGATGAAATAGTGAAGGAGGGAAAATTATATATGCAGATTTATTTTCGGAAATGAACTTCCGAAATATTACCTGATTGTAAAAAACAACGTATTTTTTGAATTTTCATACATTTCGGAAATGCATTTCCGAAAACACCAATTTTTTGGTATTTTCCGAAATGCATTTCCGAAGTCTAAAAAAATCTATAAAAAAAAATACTTCAGAGATGCATCTCCGAAGTAGGGGCAAATGGGGGATTTCGCTGGGGTGACCCCATAGGGAGGTGGGTAAAGAAATTTTCTTATTTTTAGTATCCACAAAATTTATAGATTCTCTTATAAGAGATAGAGAGAATTGTACACACTAAATATAATCAAACAAAGGACATGTAGATTCTTTCATAAGATAGAGAGAATAATAGACAGTAAATATAAACAAACAAATAATATATAGATTATAGATGATTATAACTAAATTTAGACCCCACCCATTCTCAATTATTACAATAATAATATTCTATTAAGAACCTTTTTCCCATTATAAACCTATTCATCTCCCATGCAACCATACTATTCATGTTCCTACCTTTTTGTTACCACACTAAACTCTCCCACAAAAACAAAACAACATTATCTCAACACAGTCTTATGAACTTCACGTGTCGTGTTTTCTCTCCTCATTCACAATCACACACACACACACAAACTAACATATATCATCATCCACATTCCACAACACACCAATATTAGTAAAATTTCACCAAAAACTAAACATGTTTCCTCTCTTATTCCTACTCCTAAAACTACAAATCTTCCTCACACATGCATCTCAATCTCTTCCCATTAACACTGAACTCAACACTCTTATTGCTATCAAACACTCTCTAGACCCAGAAAACCGTGTGTTGTTCTCATGGAACAGTTCTTCTGACCCATGTAATGGTGCTTTTGAAGGTGTGGCTTGTAATGAACAAGGTTTTGTTACTAATATATCACTTCAAGGGAAGGGTTTATCAGGAAATATACCTTCGGCTATTGGTGGTCTTAAGAGTTTGACTGGTCTTTACCTTCATTTCAATGCTTTGAATGGGATTTTGCCTAGGGAAATTGCAGGCTTATCTCAGCTTAGTGATTTGTATCTTAATGTTAATAGTCTCTCTGGTACTATCCCTCGTGAGATTGGTAACATGTCAAATCTTCAAGGTTAGTTACTGGTTTTTTTTATATTTAGTAGTTCTTATTTGTTAGCTTATTGTGAAAATTGATTATATTGGTTTAGGAGAATTTGTTCTTTTTTTGCTGCATTTGGCCATTTGGGTATTTTGGACAGTTCTACAATCACATGTTATGTTATAACTTATATCATGTTTGTTTGTTTCAGTACTTTGGGTGAATTTTCATTTATCTCTTTGGACATGTTTGGATAAACAGCTTATTTGCAGCTTATAGCATAATTTCTTATCAAAATAAGCACTTATGAATAAGCTTGCATAAGCTATTTTATTAAGTTAATTTAAGAAAAATTTCATAAGCTGTTACTAAACAGTGTCACAAAACTTATGTCAGTAGATAAGCTTCAATAAGTCAATCCAAACAGACCCATGTGTCTGTCTTCGTTGTTGTTTACTTTATCTTAGTTTCAATATAGCTAGCTCAAGATATTCTAATCAGTTAAGAACTTATACAGTTTTGCAGCTTTCTTATAACGAGCTTAATGGAAGTATACCGACCGAGCTAGGAGGACTAGATAAGCTAAGTGTTCTTTCACTCCAATATAATCACTTACGCGGCGCGATTCCTGCAACATTGGGTGAGCTAGAGTCACTAGAAAGATTGGATCTCAGCTTCAATACCCTTTTTGGTCCAATTCCAGTAACATTGTCTTATGCACCTAAACTACAGACTCTCGATGTTCGAAACAATTCACTCTCCGGAAACATCCCTCTAGGTAATGTGTCGCTATGAAACAATGACACAGACACAGAGACGAACATCAGACAAAATATTGATGCTTAAATATTGACCCCAAACATGCAGTTAATCTGAAGTGTCTGTGCTACATAGAGTGTATTATCGTTTTTTAGCTTACCACGCTGATTTATATGTTAATTCATGTTGTCTACTTTATGTATAATGCAGATTTGAAAAGACTAGAAGAAGGGTTCAAGTATTCAAACAATCCTGGTTTATGTGGAATTGGATTTGCCAACTTAGATTCTTGTCAAATAGTATACAGTTCAGATCCAGTTAGACCTGAACCATATGTACCTACAAAGAATTCTACAATTGATCATCCGACATCGCCTGAACAAACGGCTAAAAACTGCAGCAATGCTGATTGTAGAAGGCGCTCCGAATCTTTGATAATTGCTTTGATTTTTGTGATGATTGGTGTTATTTTTGTTTCTTCTGTTATTGGGCTTTTTCTGATCTTACGATACCGCCGTCAGAAACAGAAAATTGGAAACACTGTTGAGATTTCTAGTAGCCGGCGGCTTAGTACTGATAAGATCAAGGAAGTGTGCAGGAAAGACGCGTCACGGCTTATCAGTTTGGAGTATTCCAACGGATGGGACCCGTTATCCAAAGATCTCGGTGGTTACTCCCAGGAGTTTCTCCGAAGCTTTATGTTTAATCTCGAAGAAGTAGACCGTGCAACTCAATGTTTCTCCGAGCTGAATATATTGTCGAAGAACAATATTTCGGCTAACTATAGAGGAATCTTGAGAGATGGATCTGTTGTGGTTATAAAGTGCATTGCCAAGACAAGCTGCAAGTCTGATGAAACTGAGTTCTTGAAAGGCTTGAAGATATTAACTTCGTTAAAACACAATAATCTTGTTCGTTTGAGAGGCTTTTGTTGTTCGAAAGGCCGCGGGGAATGTTTTCTGGTTTACGATTTTGTTTCGAACGGGAGTTTGTCGAAGTATCTGGATGTTAAGAGAGGAAGTGCTGAGGTACTTGAATGGTCCACTAGAGTTTCAATAATCCATGGTATTGCCAAAGGTTAGCGTTTCTATGACTCTTGAAACATTCTTGATTAAAGATTTTACACTGCACATACACGAACACAATACAGGACACTAACACGTGTCAGACGTCAGACATGTCTTCAATCTGAAGAAGTAACATAATGTTTTATTGCGTCCTATTCAGGTATTGGTTATCTACATGGAAAAAACGGAAGGAAGCAATGTTCTCTTGTTCATCAGAATATATCAGCCGAAAAAGTACTTCTCGATTCCCGGTATAATTCCTTACTTGCAGATTCAGGATTGCACAAACTTCTTGCAGATGATGTTGTTTTCTCCACCCTCAAAGCTAGTGCTGCAATGGGGTACCTGGCACCAGAGTACGCGACAACGGGTCGTTTTACCGAAAAGAGTGATGTGTACGCTTTCGGGGTGATAGTTTTTCAACTTCTCATTGGAAAACATGATATCACCCTATTAAGTCGCCAATGGGAAGAAACTGGCTGTTTGAAAGATATTATTGATGAAAATCTTGAAGGAAAGTTTTTAGAATTCGAGGCAGAGAAATTGGCGAGACTAGCCTCGGTTTGCACCAATGAATCTCCGGATCTCCGGCCGACTATGGAGGATATAATGATAGAACTGAGTGATAAGTGGTAAGCAACCATGCATTTCATGACAAGAAGATTGATATCTTAACTTGAAGTGGTTGTAAAATAGTATAGAAGTTTTCTTAGTAAGTCAATTATGTTTAAATTGTTTTGTATTTTAGTTGAGAACATGTAAAGTTTAGAGAAACTTCACATGTGTATAGAAGGAATGTTGCATTCTAGGCTCATAATGGGAAATGATAACTATTATATTATAAATATTATATTTCTCTTGAATCATCCTCATTAACCGCAAATTGAACATAAGAAGTACCAGTGCAGATCATGTTTGTGCAGAAGTAGTCCAAGTTTAATGCATTTGGTTTACCATTTCCACAAACATCAAGTACCTCTGCACGAACACGATCTTGCCAAGCTTGGTGTATAGCTAACAACATTAAACACCATGATGCTGTAATTGCAGTACTTTCATGTCCAGCAATGGACATAGTTTTACAGTTTTATGTAATGGATCAATAACTAAACCAAATTAAATCATATATATATAGTTTGGTTTGAATCTTTAAACTATTTTTTTAAAACTGTTAATTTTTTAAAACCGGTTTAAATGTGGATCGGTTCAGTTTTAAACCGATTTCTCATAAAAATTAATTTTTAAAAGAAAACCAGTTTATAACTGGTTTTTCTCAAAAACCAATTTTTTATTTTCTTTAAAAAAATCAATTTTTTTTTAAAAAAAAATTGGTTTAAAACCGGTTTCTCCCTAAACCAATTTTTTATTTTTTTTAAAAAGTCTATTTATAAAAATTTAGATATATTTTTTACATGCTTGTATTTGTTACAGTATTTTTAACATCTCATATTAATTATATTTATCTTTTATGCGACAAATATTTGATAATTTGTGTACTATATCAAATGGAGAATTGCTTTTACTAAGAATATTAGAAAATAGCTATTTAAGCAGTTGTCAAAAAACAAGCCCTTCATTAAGAATGATGAGTGCTTCCATTGAAGAATTTTTACCAGTGTTCTATAAATCAAAAGTAAATACATAATAGTTTTTGGCACTGAGTTTTTTTAAATTTGCAATAGTTACATATGGCCTCTACTATCTACTTCTACTTCTACTATATCTAACATATATTAAAAGATTGACCAAACTTCCTAAATTGCCCTTTCCACAAAATAAACTTACACTACAATATGGACAATTTGGTAACTAACAAAATAACCCTTCACCTTTTTACCTTTTGCACCAAGTGTTTCACTCTCATTGGTCCACCAACTTTCTACAACATAATACACTACCTCATTTTCTCTCTCCTTATAAAGTACAATTTCAATTGAAAATATAATATAGTTGCATATTTATGATTATTATCTAACATATATTAAAAGATTGACCAAACTTCCTAAATTGCCCTTTCCACAAAATAAACTTACACTACAATATGGACAATTTGGTAACTAACAAAATAACCCTTCACCTTTTTACCTTTTGCACCAAGTGTTTCACTCTCATTGGTCCACCAACTTTCTACAACATAATACACTACCTCATTTTCTCTCTCCTTATAAAGTACAATTTCAATTGAAAATATAATATAGTTGCATATTTATGATTATTATTCATTTATAATTGAATCATTTATTTTAAATTTACATATTTTTAAATATATTTTATACAATATTAAATAAATTTACATGATATTAGGTTGTAGTTTACGGGTCACTATCAACATAATACATATTTTATTTATTTTTTTAAATGTTAAAATTCTTTTTATTCTTTTTCCGTCTCATGGATCAATTTTTTTCTTTGCTTATTTATTTAATAATTAAGTAATTCATTTTAAATTTATTTGTATAATGTATTTTTTTAATTTTAAAAACATAATACACTACCTGATTCTCTTTCTCTTTATAAAGTACAATTTCAATTGAAAATATAATATAGTTGCATATTTATGATTATTATTCATTTATAATTGAATCGTTCATTTTAAATTTACATGTTTTTAAATATATATGATACAATATTAAATAAATTTACTTGATACTATGTCGTAGTTTACGGGTCACTATCAACATAATACATATTTTATTTATTTTTTCAAATATTAAAATTCTTTTTATTCTCTTTCCGTCTCATGAATCAATTTTTTCTTTGTATAATTATTTAATAATTAAGTAATTCATTTTAGATTTCTTTGTATAATGTATTTTTTAAATTTAATTAGCATGATGAAAAATGTATTTATCTCACGGGTCACTAACAAGAATGTGAGATATTGGATCGAACTCTAGTATGGTCGAAAGGTAGCTTCTTGGTTCGATAGGATTGAGCATGAAGTCGAAGGTTGTTCACATGCTTGTGTCGAAGATGCTAGGGTTGTTAGCATGTTAAATTAGGTTTTAGTGTTTAAACCCTAGTTTGTTAAGTTAGCTTGTTTATTAAGTTGGCTTGTATAATGGGTCTTGCTGAAAAAGCCCATTAGTTAGTATGTTAGGTTTTATTATAAATAGCATACTAGTCTCTCATCATTGCTAAGCTGCAAATCCTAATTTAGGGTGAGAGAGGTTATTTGTTATTCTTGTAAACTTGTAATCTTGTTTTAAGAGAAAGTGAAAGAATAGCAGTTATAACCAATTCTTGTGTTCTTCTTCTCCTCCCTAATTCCCTATTATACTTTGTTCTTGGTATTCAATTCACAACAAATTGGTGCGGTGAGCGTGGAGAAGATGCCTTCAACAAAGTATGAGATTGAAAAGTTCACCGGAGTGAATGATTTCGGTCTGTGGCGCTTGAAGATGAAAGCCCTACTGGTTCAGCAGGGTTGTTTGGAAGCGTTGAAGGGAGAGGCAGCCATGAATGCAGAATTGACGGCAGCGGAGAAGACAAATATGATCGAGAAAGCACACAGCGCAATTTTGTTGAGCCTTGGTGATAAGGTTCTCCGGCAGGTATCAAAGGAGACGACGGCATCAGGGTTATGGGTGAAACTTGAAAGTTTGTATATGACCAAATCGCTGGTAAATCGACTCTACCTGAAGCAAGCTTTGTATTCATTCAAGATGATTGAAGACAAAGTATTGGCTGAGCAGTTGGATATGTTCAACAAGCTGATTCTTGATCTTGAAAATATTGATGTGAAGATCGATGATGAAGATCAAGCGCTGTTACTATTGTGTTCTTTGCCTCGATCACATGCTCACTTCAAAGAAACTCTCTTGTATGGAAGGGAGTCCCTGACGTTTGAAGAAGTTCAATCAGCCTTGTACTCTAAGGACTTGAATGAACGAAAGGAGCATAAACCTTCGACTGTTGGCGAAGGTTTGGCCGTTAAAGGAAAACTCTTACGAAAGGATGGTAAGTTCGACAAGAAGAAAGGCAAAAGTCAGTCGAAGACTTACAGTGGCGAAGCATCTGGCATTCGATGCTACCATTGTAAGAAGGAGGGTCACACAAGAAAGGTGTGCCCTGAACGCTTGAAATATCATGGAGGTAAGGATAATGGCAACGCTGCCATTGTTCAAGATGATTTCGAATCATCTGATGTTCTTGTGGTTTCAAGCAGTGACTCTAAGAAGGAGTGGATTATGGATTCAGGTTGCACTTGGCACATGACTCCAAACAAAGACTTGTTCGAGGAATTATGTGATCAAGATGGTGGATCAGTATTGCTGGGAAACAACAAGGCTTGCAAGATTGCAGGTGTTGGATCTGTGAGATTCAAGCTCCATGATGAGTCAATAAGGTTGTTGACTGAAGTCAGGTATGTTCCTGATTTGAAGAGAAATCTGCTTTCTCTTGGTGAATTCGACAAGAAAGGATATGTTTTCCAAGGAGAGAAAAGTATCCTAAGAGTCATGAAGGGTTCGAAGGAAGTCTTGAGAGGCGTGAAGAAACAAGGCTTGTATACCCTTGAGGCTGAAGTTGTAAGTGGTTCGACAAATGTTGCATCCACGAAATCTTTGTCGAAAACAGAAATCTGGCACATGAGATTGGGCCATGTCAGTGAAAGGGGTCTGGTCGAATTAGGGAAACAAAATCTGCTTGGTGGAGACAAAATCGAAAAGCTGAAGTTTTGTGAACCCTGTGTACTTGGAAAATCTTGCAGAGTGAAGTTCAACAAAGGCAAACAAAGAACACATGGATCCCTTGATTACATCCATGCTGATCTTTGGGGGCCTGCAAGGTGTCCATCACATTCAGGAGCAAGGTATTTTCTATCCATAGTAGATGATTATTCTAGAAAATTATGGGTATTCATCCAGAAGACTAAGGATGAAACTTTTGAGAATTTCAAAAGTTGGAAGACTCTGGTTGAAAATCAGACTGGCAGAAAGGTCAAGAGGTTGAGAACCGACAATGGCCTTGAATTTTGCAATGAGGCATTCGACAGTTTTTGTGCTGCCTCTGGTATTGCAAGGCATAGAACTACTGCAGGTACTCCACAGCAAAATGGTTTGGCTGAAAGGTTTAATCGAACTATTTTGGAGAGAGTCAGATGCATGTTGACTAGTGCGGGGTTAACAAAGGTGTTCTGGGCTGAGGCTGTTTCGACAGCAACATATCTGATAAACAGATGTCCTTCGACAGCGTTAGATATGAAGACACCTGAAGAAGTTTGGTCGGGACATCCACCAGATCTCGACAAACTGAGAGTATTTGGCTGCGTAGCCTATGCTCACATTAGGCAAGACAAGGTCGAACCTAGAGCTCTGAAATGCATGTTCATGGGATACCCTGAAGGAGTCAAAGCTTATAGGCTATGGTGCCTAGAGCCAGGTCACAGGAGGTGTATCACCAGTCGAGATGTAGTTTTCAATGAAGCTGAAATGGCTTTTAAGAAAACTGATGATGTTGGTCGAAGTACAGAAACATCTGACGAAGAGCTGGAACAGGTAGAGATTCCTGTTGAGGTGGAGCATGTTGATGCTGAATTGCATATCCCAGATGAAGTCGAAGAAGAAGCAGAAGATGCTGAAGTTGAGGAAACTGACGATGACTACCTATTGTCGAGAGATAGGTCGAGAAGAGTCATCAAGCCACCTCAAAGACTTGGATATGCAGATCTTATAGCTTATGCCTTAATCTCTGCAAGTGAGGTTCTAGACGAAGAACCTAGAGACTATAAGGAAGTTATGAGGAGTCGAAATAAGACTGAATGGCTGAAGGCCATGGATGATGAGATGAAATCTCTTCATGATAATCATACTTGGGAACTGATCAAGAAACCTGATGGGGCAAGGTTAGTCAGCTGTAAATGGATTTTCAAAGTTAAGGAAGGAATTGAAGGAGTGACGTCGAAAAGATACAAGGCAAGGTTAGTTGCAAGGGGTTTCACTCAGAAAGAAGGTGTCGACTTCAATGATGTGTTTTCTCCTGTTGTGAAGCATAGGTCCATTCGAATGTTGCTTGCCATGGTGGCACAGTTCGATCTTGAACTGGAACAGATGGATGTGAAGACTGCGTTCTTGTATGGTGATCTAGATGAAACGATCCTGATGAGGCAACCTGAAGGGTATGTCGAAAAGGGGAAGGAAGATTATGTGTGCAAGTTAAAGAGATCTTTGTATGGGCTGAAACAATCTCCTCGACAGTGGAATAGGAGATTCGACAAGTTCATGGCACGCATAAGTTTCATTAGAAGTCAGTTCGACCACTGCGTTTACTTCAGATTTCGACCTGGTAATTCATTTGTTATTTTGTTGCTTTATGTGGATGATATTCTCATAGCAAGCAACAGTGTTGAAGATGTGATGAGGGTGAAGGCTGAACTCAATAAGGAGTTCGATATGAAGGATCTGGGAGCTGCTTCCAGGATTCTTGGAATTGACATTCGGAGAGATAGAAAGAAGTCGAAGATATGCTTATCTCAAGAGGCATATCTACGGAAAATTCTTGAAAAGTATGGTATGTCGAATTCGAAGCCAGTTGTGACTCCAACAAACCCTCAATTCAAGCTGAGTATTGATCAGTGTCCCAGTACTGATGTCGAAAGAGCCTATATGAATAGCATCCCATATGCTAATATAGTCGGCTCTTTGATGTATGCTATGGTCTGTACTAGACCCGACATAGCTTACGCAGTCAGTCTTGTAAGCAGGTACATGGCGAATCCTGGAAAGGCTCACTGGCAAGCATTGAAGTGGATTTTAAAGTACATAAATGGGTCTCTGAATAGAGTCCTAATTTATGGTGGAGCCTTGGGTGAAGATAGTAAAGCAGTAATAGAAGGATATGTCGACTCTGATTATGCAGGTTGTATGGATTCCAGAAAATCTATTTCTGGATATGTTTTCACTATGTTTGGCACTGCAATTAGTTGGAAAGCAACACTTCAGAAGGTTGTTGCTCTATCAACCACTGAAGCGGAGTATATTGCCCTAACTGAAGCTGTGAAAGAAGCATTGTGGCTTGAAGGTTTTGCGAAGGAGCTGAAACTTCAAGGTCGAGGTATCACTGTTAAATGTGATAGTCAAAGTGCAATACACCTGTCGAAGAATTCAGCCTATCATGAGCGAACTAAGCACATTGATGTGAGGCTGCATTTCGTCAGAGGAGTAATCGAGCGTGGAGAAGTCCAAGTGTTGAAGGTTTCGACTGAAGACAATGCTGCTGATATGATCACCAAGACATTGCCGAGTTGCAAGTTTTTCCACTGTATGCAGTTGATAAAGCTGCATGAAGAAAGCTAGTCTGTTCCTTGACGTTGTAGAGTTAGGTCCAAGGTGGAGATTTGTGAGATATTGGATCGAACTCTAGTATGGTCGAAAGGTAGCTTCTTGGTTCGATAGGATTGAGCATGAAGTCGAAGGTTGTTCACATGCTTGTGTCGAAGATGCTAGGGTTGTTAGCATGTTAAATTAGGTTTTAGTGTTTAAACCCTAATTTGTTAAGTTAGCTTGTTTATTAAGTTGGCTTGTATAATGGGTCTTGCTGAAAAAGCCCATTAGTTAGTATGTTAGGTTTTATTATAAATAGCATACTAGTCTCTCATCATTGCTAAGCTGCAAATCCTAATTTAGGGTGAGAGAGGTTATTTGTTATTCTTGTAAACTTGTAATCTTGTTTTAAGAGAAAGTGAAAGAATAGCAGTTATAACCAATTCTTGTGTTCTTCTTCTCCTCCCTAATTCCCTATTATACTTTGTTCTTGGTATTCAATTCACAACAAAGAAAATATTTATTTTAGTTAATCAATCATTATTTTAATTCAAGAGACAAAATCTTTATTTTTAAATATTAATTTTTTCTCCATCTCACACTACAAGAATTTTTTTTTTGCGACATATAGGTTGCGACATAATTTTAAAAAAATCGGAAACATTGTACGACGGTTGTAGGCCTAACTGCCCTTAAAAGAAAATTGCGACAGTTCAACAACGGTCGCCCCCAAATATATTTATGGTTATTATTTGAAGATTCTAAATTACTACATATTTTTTTTAATTATTTACACAATATCATAATTAAATTACCCATCCTCAAAATATATGTTGTTGAAATTAATTTTTTTTAATGGTTAATTTCTATTTTAAATATACAATTTGGTCAAACTTTTTATTTCATATTTTTTTCATATAATTCAAAAAATACTACACCATAAATAATGCACCCGTGCGACAGCACGGGTCTCTGACTAGTTGTATTCATGGTAAACATAATCGCAGGAATTATTGGATTGTTATTTAATTGGGGCCGTCACTGTAATGGCTTCTTCACATTTTTCTGTTGTTATTCAAAAAAAATTATAAAAATAAATATACAAAATATTTATATTTGTATAAAATATTTGTATTCAACCGACTATTTATATTTTAAATTTTAAATTTATTATATGATGAACCATAAAAAAAAACAAGCATATAAATTTAATACATAATAAAATTTGGGTATCCAATAACTAAACCAAATTATTATTATGGATACCGGTTTATATTTAGATAAGAAAATGGATATCCGATTTTATATTTTAGTATTTAGATTGAGTTTTAAAAAGTGGAATAATTTGGATACCAATTTGGTTAAAAATAACTGATTTTTTTTGTGCACTCCTACTTGGGTTGAGTGTTCAACCCGAACTTCTAAGACTAAACCCGAATTAAACCACCCGCTTATTAATGGGTTGAGTTGGGTTGGGTTTGGAGTCACCCACTAAATATAATTTTTAAATTCTAAATAAAATATCATTTAATTAATATATTTATTTTATAAATTTTTTTTAAAAAAATCATAAAATTTTGTATTTAATTTGAATAAAATTTATCATTTAATACGTAAAATTCTTGTACAATTTAAATCAAATAAAAAAATACAAATGTTTTACAATTTGAATAAAATTTATCATTTAATACTTAAAAAAATATACATTTTAAAACCTAAGATATATCTTTTATTTATTTTATTGAACCCATGACCATTTGGTTGCAAGTAGAAACCCTTACCACTAGATCATTTGTTTTCCTCATTTAATCACTTGCATCAAAATGAACATATTATATAACTACTATTTATTTTCCAAATTGATTTTACATGAGAATTATTATATATGAATACTATTTATTATTTATTAGATGAGTATTATCTTAATTGTGTATTATTTATTCCAAATTGAAAATATTATATAGTTTATATTCCAAAAATTAAAATATTATTTTACATAGTATATATAATTATATCGAAATAAAACTTTATTTTATATAGTATATTATAATTAAATTTAACAATTATTAAACAAAACTGAAAATAATAAAATTATAATAAATCCAAAATATAAATAAAATTGAAGTATAAAACATTCATTATTTTAATATTGATTATTTCTAATAAAATTATTAAATATTTATTAAACATTAATTATTTTTAATAATATTATGGAAACCACCACTTTAACATAACCAAAATATTAGTTTATTATATTAGTTTTATTTATTCTTTACGTTTAATTTATTTTTAGTTTATTAATATTAGTTTTATTTACTTTTTATTAAATATATTTTATTTACTTTTAGTTTATTATATTTTAATATTTATATAATATAATATTAAATATATATATATATATATATATATATATATATATATATATATATTCAAATATTATATATATAAATATTTTATGTTCAATATATTTAAATATCAAAAATTATATTTATGTTCAATATTTTATTTAATAATAGTATATTAAAATATGATATGATTTAATAAATTTAAATAATATATTAAAATATTATATTATTTAATAAACTGAAATAATATATTAAATTATTATATTTATGTTCAATATTAAAATATTGTATTTATGTACAATATCAAAATACAATTTTTGATGTTTTAAAATATATATTAATATGAATTAACAACTCTCATGTTAAATCAATTTGCGAAATAAATAGTAGTTAGGTAATATATTCCTTTTGATGCAAGTTATTAAACAAAGAAAACAAATGCCCTAGTGGTAAGAGCTTCTACTTGTAACCAAATGGTCATGGGTTTAACACTACGACATAATTAATTTTGTTGACCAAATCCAACGAGGGGGAAAAAAGAGGAATCTACAAATTACAGGGATATAATCTGTGTTTTTTTTACTGGAAATTTGGATAGCATATCAAAAATTATTTGAAAATAGTAAATTGAATACCGGAAATTTAATATTCATATGGGAAATTGTTTGAAAAAATTTAGTGCAATACCGAAAATTTAATGTAAATCCAGCGAGGGGGCAAAAAAGAGGAATCTACAAATTACAGGGATATAATCTGTGCTTTTTTTACTGGAAATTTGGATAGCATATCAAAAATTCTTTGAAAATAGTAAATTTAATATTCATATGGGAAATTGTTTGAAAAAATTTAGTGCAATACCGAAAATTTAAAGTTCACATGGGAAATTGTTTGAAAACATTTAGTGCAATACTGAAAATTTCATAATATCTGGTAAATCTTATTAGAAATTTTGAAATTTTCGGTAGTTCAAATTTTTTTGAAAAATTTCAAATGAACTAAATTTTTGATACAGAATGGTAAAATTTAAAATTTTCGAAAAAATTTGTAGCGTATCAGAAATTTCAAATGAACTATCGGAAATTTTGTTGATACCAGAAATTTTCATCATGGTACCAGAAATGTTGTTCTTTTTTTGACAAGGGGTATTTTTGGTATTAAGATAAATTGGGGGTGCCAAATATAATTTTGGGGATGACATCTTCAATCCTCGTACAATCCAGGTGCAATTATATGTTTCTGATAAGCCCAAGCCCAATACGGCCCGCTTGATAATATACCTTGGTTGAGTAGGCAATTTCTCATCTCACCCTTGTTATATAGGAAGCACCTCTGAAAAATTTGAAAATACTTTTGGGTGAATTCGGAGATGCATCTCCGAACACACCAAATACCATTTTTTACCAAAATTTAGTTCGGAGATACATCTCCAAATTTACCCCTAGGAAAAATTCGGAGATGCCTCTCCGAAGTCACATTTTGTCCTTAAAAAATCAAACAACCCCTCTGTTTCTTAAAGAAATTGGTTCGGAGATGCATCTATGAATTTTTGTCTGTGTAATTTTTTCGGAATCAGTTTTCAAGTATTGTGGGGTTTTCAATCCAAACTAATTACAATTTGATTAAAAATGTCGTTATTTGTTGCAACGATTAATAAAAACGAATATGATAGAACGACGTTAAGGTTTATTATACCAAAATAATATAAATTGATTTTGTAGAGCACACTTCGATCATCTATTGAATCATTTCCGTAGTTTTTGTAAAATAACATATTTAAACTAAAAATTGGATTCTAGGGATCAAACCATTGTGTTTAAAATATCGACCATTAGCCGCTACGCTACGGAAGATATATTGCAATTATTGTCACAGAACAAAAATATATATAACAACTAAATGTTTATGATTTATAAAAATGAGGCCCCATATTTGGGAGGCACTGTGCAACGGGCCTAGTTATAGGGCCCAAAACCGGCCCTCCCTACACATGATGTTTGTTCCACATACCAATCATCCAGAGTATAAGGAAATGGAATTGAATTGAACTATGTCCCGATGAGCACTGTATGACCTTATTTTTATGTCGTCATGTTGAGTGCGGTCAATATACACACAGTAGGACAAGATATGATCATTCTCTCTACTAGGGACAAACCGACAAGCATATGACCAATCATGAGTATAGGCCAGGGAACGTTTAAACTCGTGGATGCAATGATAGTGATTCAAGATCCATCCTTGAAAACCAATAAGAAAAAAAAGTATTAATAACAAGTGTAAAAAGAAAAAACTAGTTTGTAACTTAATAGTGGGATTTGAAATTACCGTAACCATGTTGCATGAACCCGTCAACTGCTTTGTCGTCATTTTATAAGCTTCGTTCAGGTTGTGGTATAGGTAAACCAAGCACGCTGCCCCCCAATTCCACTCGCGAATGGACTCCAAGTCGATGAAATATTTTAGGTAGGCTACATCCACATAGTTAGCACTTTTGTCCATAAACATGGACGTGCCAACCATGTACGAACTGAATTTAGGTAAACTAATTTTTTATTTGATTTAAAAACTTATTCAAACTGATGAATATTGAAGGGTTTGGTTTGGTTCTCTATTTTAGTATTTAGGAACTGCCAAACCGATGAACTGAATCGATGGCTATAGTTACCCATTTAATATTTTATTCAGCCCATTATTAAACTCATATTTTGTACCAGCTCAATCCTTCTCCATCTTTATTTATGTTTCCATCCTTTAAGCAAAACACACAACCAACAACCAAACTCCAAACATATAAATTAGAAACTCTAAGCCGCAAAAGCTTGTTCTCACCAAATTGTGCTCTTGTCATCTGCCACCACTGTTGCTCTCGTCACTGTTGTTCAACTCTATTTTGATTGCCTTTTTCGTATCTCAAGTTCTCTTGGTTAGTTTTCATCATTTTTAAAATCTTTTTTGCTTCTTCATATTCAACAAAATTCTTTTAAGTCTTGTTACATAATAAGTATGATGTGTGTTTGAGGGGTGAAACATGTTAATTTTTGCGTGTTGTAACCTTTTGTTATTATTGTTCCGTTTTATTTAGTATTTATTTGTATGAATTAAGTACAACTTATAAGTTGTTTGAAAAATAGAGTATGAAATATATGAAATGTATTATTAGTAAAAATAATAGGCTAAATTACCTCCAGGTTCTTTTAGTTATTTAATTCTAACAATTCAATCCTTTATGTTTTTTTGTTACATGTGGGTCCTTTAGGTTAACTAACGCCTACATCGTTGACCTTTTTTCTGCTTTATTTTGTTCTATTAATTTTATTTTAACTTCTAAAATTCATATTAAATCTGTTTTTGTTCTAAAAATTTTGAAAAAATTCCTAAAAATATTTTTTCTCATTTTACACTTCGTGTAATTTTATGAAAATTTTATTTTATGTTTTACTATTTTTCTTATGCGTAGATTTTAATTAGTTTAAAAATACTTTTGTGCACTAAAAATTCTGAAAAATTTATTACATGATCCATTGATGGTCTCTGACCTATGTTAAGTGACAAATCAGTACCATTAGCGCCACTCCAGCTTTTTTAGAAAGAAGTTTGGGAAAAAAAAAGTCAGCGGTGCAAACGTTAGTTAACATAAAGGACTCACATGTAACGAAAAAAACATAAAGGACTAAATTGTTACAATTAAATAATTTAGAGGACCCTGGAGGTAATTTAGCCAAAAAAATATTAGCGGAGAATATACATATGAATATAACATTTTAAAAAAAAATCCCGTAAACTAATAAACCAAACTAAATTGGTTAGTTTGTTCAGTTCTATTTATGAAAAATACTAAAAACCAAACCAAACCATACTAATAAGATTATCAATGATTCAGACTTTTTTTGGATCAGAAACTAGTTCAAACAATATCGATTACATCCTTAGACATTTATATACATAGAATTGAATCTCTAGTTGATTAAAGAAGTAGAGAAATTCTATATGCATCCATATACATACTCATAGACCTGCGGTGAAATTCCCAAAATACCCCTATATTTCGAATGTGCATATCCGAAGTCACCGTATTTTTTAGAAAAAATGTGTCTTCGGATATGCACATTCGAAGACACCCTTTTTAAAAAAAATAAGGTGTCTTCGAATATGCACATCCGAAATCACCCTTTTTTTAGAAAAAGGTGTCTTCGAATGTGCACATCCGAAATCACCATTTTTTTTTAGAAAATGGTGTCTACGGATATGCATATCTGAAATAATGTCTGAAATAGAATACATTACAACAAAGCATCGATTTATCATAAATAATCGAAATTACATAGATAGTTCAACAGAAATAGTTACATGTTGTTAAACACGAGTAGTTACATATTGTTCGCATCCAACTCGATTGGACCCTTCGAAGAATATAGTTGAAAAGTTATCCACATAACCTTTAAATCGTCGTCGTTCTTGAGCTCAAATGGAAGGAACTTGACGTTTCCTTCGGTGTCAAGTGAAGGTGAACGGTACTGAAGCTTGACTGCCTTCTAATTTTCTGGATATTGCAAGAGAGAGTTCAAGTGAAGGTGAACAGTACTGAAGCCTATACTTGTTGGTCTTGTACGTCGAATCAATTATAAGGACGGTTAGAAATGTGATGAACAAGTTGATACTTTCGGGATGAGTCCAAAATATGTCACGCACAGTAACATTATTTTCGCAAGCTCTGTACGTTGAAACGTATTGGTTATCACCTAAAAGTTTCAAAAGTTGTTGCATTTCTGCGTCGGACCTATTTTCGCAATGTTAAGTTTGTAACGTTCATTGTATACCTGCTTGATATTTGAACACTATCTGGTCTTTTTCGCTTCAAATCGGCAAATATGTTTCTTGGCGCAACTTTGATTATCGATAATTGTGAAATAGCATCCTTCTCTTATCGATTTATCCGACATACAATTGGATTCCCGTGTAGCTTAGTTTCCAATGCGTGATTATGAAGTCCGCAAATAACGCTAAAACGTCACAAACCTTCAATCCAATAAGATACGTGCAACTTAAACGGACACGCACACTTTCTCGATCCTGTGTCATCATGTTTTAACTTCCAATTTTTTGGAACATATTTCCCACCCCTCTCGCATTTCATCACAAAAAATGATTGCCTACTACTAGTACCATGGTCGGACCTTGCTATCACAGCTTCAAATCCAAGTTTACCAGCTTCATTTCGGACCCACTCTAGCAAATGTTCACGACAAGTGAAAGTCATTTCATTTGTAAATTATGGTCGAACATCCACCACAACGACAATCATTTTAACATCATTGATCACCTCTTTAGGCTTAGCATCTTCGTTGACCTCCTCCGGAACTTCTACCTTATCTCTGGCAATATTGTCGGGATGCACCATATCTAACGTGTGCACAAAACATACATTCTGTCAAAATTGTGTTTTAGAATTTTGTAACAGACCTTTTTTTGGGATATGCACTTCCAAAATTATTTTGGTGGGTTTTGGAAGCGCATATTCGAAGTGACGTGGTTCCTTCTTCCACAAATCAGTACCAATGCAGTGAAATGAGAGATGGAATGACAAAACTTTACCTCAAATTGTAGCTTTCTATGTTCTTCTTGATATGATGAACCACATGAAACTTGGTTAGGAGACGAAAAATTTATTGAAAATGAAGGTGGGTTTGGAGAGGGTTTTGGTTTTGTATGGAATAAAATGAATGAAATAGTGAAGGAAGGAAAAATGTATATGATAACACGAAACCATATCGCATTTTAGGCTTAATTTACATGAATTATTTCTCTGTTTTTATCGAATATATTACTTCGCATTGGTATTTTATTGTGCTTTCAGGTATTTAGAATTATTCAAGCCAAAATGAAGCTACATGATGAAATGAAGAGAAAACAACCAAAGCAACACACTTGTGCTATGAAGCAGAAGTGTCTGCAAAAGAAGCCATGACAGAAGACTGTTACGAGCGGCACAGAGGGTGTCGCGTTCGGCACATAAGAGAAAGGTGTGCCCCTCGGCACACCATTGTTACGCACGACACAAGCTTTACTTCAATTAATCCAGTAAAGCCCATACTTAATAGAAACGAAGCCCAGTTTGACGAATTCTCACACGATGCAAGTGAGGCATCCTAGATTTCAGGAAGATTAAGGTCGTGCAGTCATATTATATAAGGGGGGAAGTTACCAAATTTGAGCTCTCTCTCCCTTCCGTCAATTTGATTTTATGAGTTCTCTGCATTTTTGTTCCTACTGCTATTTTCAATTCCTTTGCACCCTTTATTTCCAGCCTTTTATTTTACCATTCAAAGCAATAATTGCTTGCATTGAGGGATTATTGCACCTTAGATTAGTTTCTATTTTTGGATTTCAAGTGTAATCGAAGAAGAATTTTGTTCCCTTATTGAAGAGTATTTTGGTACTTAAAGATAATTCCAATTTTTGCATTTAATCCCAGGTTTCTAATTTATATACTTTCACTATTATATTGTTCAATTGCCATGCCTAAATTTATGTCTCTTTATTGTTTCTGTATGTTTGTTTTCAAAAGCATGTCTAGCTAATTCCTCCCGCACTGGTATGTAAGGTCATTGAACCTACGGATTCGATAATGATTCGGCCTAAAAACTAATTAAACATATTTCTAGTTTTGCATTCTAGAGTAAATACTAAATTGTTTTGTTACGAAAGTAAATTAGAAATTAAGGTTTAAAATCAACACAATGAGAGTTTGAGGTCTTTTACCGGATAGTAGATATCAAACGTCAACTCTAAATACAGCGAGAGCGCTTTATAGTTGATTATATTTTATTTGATTTTCAAAAAGTAAATTTAGTTATTAAATGATTTAGCGAGAGCAAATTTTAGGGTTGATTTTATAATCTAAATCAATAAACATGAGAGTGTGAGAAGAAGGTTTTTAATTCAAATAACATATTTTGAAAAGTGTTTCTATACTTAATTTATATCGATGATTTACTGAACCTGGACGTCCGACTATTACATACCAGTACTCTTAACACCTTATTTATTAAAATCATATTTAATTTCTGTTCCCAACAACCAAGAAATCAATAGCTTTAGTTAACATAGTAACATAAGATCGTACTATATTGATCCCCAATCTCTGTGGGTTCGATGTCTTTTAAAATTAAATGACTAGACTGCATACTTGCATTTAGTATCCCAATAGACTTATAAAGTCCCGATCAAGTTTTTGGCGCCATTATCAGGGACTGATTAGTCATTTAGTGCGATTTTTCTATTGCACGTATAGACTAGAGCAATAAAACTTTTTCTTTTCTTTTTCGTCGGTTGTATGCCAAACACTCGCTCACAAGGCGAAGCTCTAGAACAACCGACAAGCGAACCTGAACGTCGCCTTAGCGTAAGACGAGCAGTCAGGAATTATTGTCTCAACCACACGATTCCTTTTCCTAAACCAGAATTCAAGTCTGATTCTAAATCCGATTCTGAATCTATCTCTGAATCAGAATCCAAACCTAAATATAAACCAGAAAAAAACCCTGAAGTAGACATGGCCGAAATACCGCAAAACCGTCCACTTAGATATTACACTGCTCCATCACAACAAGAGCCTCACAAAGGCATTGTTGCCCTTGCAATCAACCGAAATGATTTCGAGTTAAAACCGTCATTGATATCAGCCATTCAACAACGCCAATTTTTTTGGAATCCCACTGATCGGAAAATTAGTAGGTGTACTAATTTTTACCGATGTAGTAACAAAAGTGGAGATTCCCCAAGTATCGATCTCGAGGATTGCTTTGGCAATATAAGTTAGAACCAGAGTTCAATTGAACAAAAGAGCATATAGTAGTGGTTGGGGTGATTGATTTAAAATGACAATAATCAAAATAAGCAATATGTAAATTTGACTTTGTAAAAAGTAAGAGAAAACATGCTAGGGTAGATGTGGGAACCGCATTGTAATTCATGTAACCGCTATTTCATGAAAGATTCGTTAATATGATCAAGTATCGATTCTCAAGAGTTATTTTCCCTAATTCCTTAACGGAAAACCTTTTGATACTCAAATTAGGTTTTAATTCCTTAACAACTCAAGATGGTATCAAGAACCATATGCATATAATCAAAAATAGACGATCACTATCGTTAAACCCTATTCCTAAGCGATTTACCGATAGTGTTATTATTCAAAAAACGTTAAGGTGGTTTGTCCGACCTAACCTTAACCATATATCAAAAAATCTATTTTCCAATAGAAAGAAGCATTAGACACTTTGAATATAAACTTGACTCATAAAAACTTCAATTTCATAAAGCAACGGTAGTTAGATTCATTACATAAAAGCGATTCAGGGACATCCCCTAACATAAAGAAGTTTAGCTACTCATATTGTTTAAGAAAACTACAAAGATAGATGTAAACATTACAAGAAATTATGGATTTGTGTGATCTCCAATTGCTATTGCTCTTGAAGATCTTCTTCCCAAAACCCTTGCTAGCTCTCCTTCCTTGTGTAATTTTCTATTCCCAATAATCCAAGATGCCAAATCCTTATCAGAACTAGGTTTTAGTAGTATCAGGTCACAACACAGATGTGCGAAAGGTCCAAAGTACCCTTAATGAGCTCAAGCCTCTCAAAAGATCAAAAATATTGTTTCATCTCGCGCCTGCCAACACGGGCCGTGTCAGGGGACACGGGCACCCATGTTGGCCTTCTGCCTTGGCCATCTAACATTTTTTTCCAGGCCTACTGACACGGGCACCCGTGTCAGCCCACTGACTTCCTTCAATTGCCCTTTTTTATCCTTCCATCCTGACACGGGCCGTGTCAGGTGACACAGGCACCCGTGTCAACCTTCTGCTAGTGAAATTTATTCACTTCTGACTTCGGCGGACTTTCCTTCGGCTCAACATTACTCTCTTGAACTTGATCGCATGAGCCTGAAACATTAAGACTACCAAACCAAGCATCAAAGCACCCTAAATGACATGAATTTTCAACATCAATGCAAAGCGCACAACTCAAAAAAACATTTAAACTAAAATACGAAATCAATAAAATATGGAACATTGTGTTACCGAAATGATACGCTTTTTGCCAAATGTTCGAAGAAAACACAGTACAAATGGTGACCGATCACCTACCGAGGATCCTAACCAACACCTGACGAAATTCGTTCAGTTTGCTGATACAATGATAACACAAGGTGTAAGTAACGACGCAATAAGATTATGCCTTTTCCCTTTCTCACTAAGAGATAGAGCTTGGGCTTGGTTGCAATCCTTGCCATTAAACTCTGTCACGACGTGGGAAGATTTGAAGATCATGTTATTAGCGTGATATTTTTCTCTAAGCAAGACAATCGCGTTATGATCCCAAATCAACGGATTCAGACCAAAAGATGCTGAATCACTCTACGACCCATCGGAGCGATACAAGGACATGACGCGGATGTGTCCACATCACGGACTAGAAGACTGGCTAGTTATTCACACATTTTACAATGGACCCTTGTACAATACAAGATTGTCAATAGATTTCGCTGCTAGTGGCACACTTATGGATAAGCCATATGAAGAAGCCTATCAACTCATCGAAAACATGGCTCATAACCATTATCAATGGGGAAGAAAACGAACACCTGTGGAGAAGTCTCAAACCAAAGGCGGAATGTACGAAATTAGTAGCCTAGATAAAATTAATGCCAATGTAGATGCTCTTACCCAAAAGATAAATAACTTTACCTTACCTCCCGCAACCACCGTGGATGCTGTAACTCTAAACTGCGAATCATGCAGAGTTTTTGGACACACTGCCCCCGAATGTCAAATCCTTGCAGGAGTCTCAGTCGATCAAGTTAACTACACTCAAGGTAACCTATACTTCAATACCTATAATCCTGGCTGGAAGAACCATCCTAATTTCTCGTACAAGAATAACAATGCTTTATTTGCACCTGGCCAAACACCTGATGTTTTGCTAGGATATCAAAAACCCGTTGCGAACATTCCTAACATTCCAAGGAAGTCTAACCTCAAAACAAGGATTTCCTTAACCAAAATGTTCATACCAGTGAACAATTTAAGCAATTAGAAGATAAGGTAAACGCCCTAGCGACTCACAACAAAATATTAGAGACTCAAATCTCCCAAGTGGCACAACAACAAGCAAGTATTACTGCACCTATCGGTACTATTCCTGGACAGCCACAACCAAATCCTAAAGGATGTGCTAATGCTATTACACTATGAAGTGGAATTGCATTAGATGGACCAGTCGATCCAAGACTCCAAAACCCGACCATGTACCAAAAACCTAGTAAAGAGACTGAGAATCCGAAGAATCAACTTGCGAATGAAAAGGAAGACGAGGAAGACAAAAGAAAAAATGAGAACAAGAGTAAAGAGACATCAGATAAAGAAAAACCCTATGTGCCTCCTCCTCCATATAAACCACCAATCCCATATCCTCAAAGACTCGTTAAGACTAAAAACGAAGGACAATTCAAGAAATTTGTAGAACTTCTTAAACAACTAAACGTTACTATACCTTTCATAGAAGCTATTACTCAAATGCTCTCATATGCCAAATTCCTTAAAGAAATCCTATTCAATAAGAAAAAGATCGTAGAAAACAAAACCGTTACGTTAACCGCTGAGTGTAGTGCCATAATTCAAAACAACACGTCTCCTAAACTGAAAGACCCTGGTAGTTTCTCTATACCATGTGTGATTGGAAAATTTGTCATAGACAAAGCCCTATGTGATCTAGGAGCAAGTGTTAGTTTAATGCCTTTATCCATTTGTGAAAAACTCAAATTAGGTGAATTAAGACCAACCAAGATGTCTTTACAACTAGCTGACCGATCAGTTAAGTTTCCTGTAGGTATGCTTGAAAATGTTCCTGTTCGTATAGGAAAATTCTATATTCCTACCGACTTCATAATAATGGACATAAAGGAAGATTCCAATATCGCTATAATATTAGGTAGACCATTCATAGCCACCGCTGGAGCCATTATAGACGTGAAGAAAGGAAAACTAACTTTTGAGGTTGGTGAAGAAAAAGTAGAGTTTATTCTCTCCCAATTCTTCAAAGCTCCTGCTATAGACGATTCATGTTGTTTCTTAGATGTTATAGATGAATGTGTTAAAGAAATGGAGAAACAACAAGACATCCATTCTGAAGTGTTAAAAATTCCTATACTACCTATTTTTGAAGACGATAACTAGCGTGAGGAATACCAAGACGATAACCTAAGTGAATGCCTAGCACTGACTCCTGATCCTATTCCATGCCCCAAGAAACCTGCTGTAAAACTTAAAACACTACCCAAAGATCTAAGGTACGAATTCCTAGAAGAAGAACTCGAACGACCTGTCATAGTTAACACTGATTTAGGATAAATAGAAACTGAAAAATTACTTAATGTCCTAAGAAAATATCCAACCGCTTTAGGCTATAACATCTCAGATCTGAAAGGAATAAGTCCCTCTATCTGTATGCAACACATTATGCTCGAGGAAAACTGTAAGACCTCTAGAGAACATCATAGACGAATCAATCCTATTCTGAGTGACGTAGTAAAAAGGGAACTGCAAAAGCTGTTAGAGGCAGGAGTCATATACCCAATATCCGACAGTAAATGGGTTAGTCCCGTACATGTCATACCCCAGAAAGGAGGAGTTACCATAATTACCAACGCAAAAGGCGAATCTGTAGCACAACACACTCAAACTGGATGGAGAATGTGCATCGACTATAGAAAGTTAAACAAAGCCACTCGTCATTCCTTCCAGCAACCATCGTCCTTAGACATCTAAACAACCAGACAAACAGTATCGATCGTGTCAGATACATAAATCAAATACAAGCGGGTTAGGAAAATATAAATAACTTGGCCAACTGACCGACCGTGCTCTGATACCACAATGTAACACCCCCAAAACAATACTACTAAATAAGACATACATTTTCACATATCAGAGTAACAAGCTTGCACCACATGAGGGCGTTACACACATTTTAAACCAAAAATAACACTTAAACTTGCAATGGTCATCCCCAAAGTAACACGGAATTAAACAACATGCAAGCCATAAGCGGAATAATCATTTCATTAAATAAAAATGGTAAATTCGAATGATTCTCATACATCATTCACCATATCTCAACATCTCGGCTCAAAGGCCACTCATCAACAATATATCATATCTAAATAGGAAATACGTATGAGTAAAATAATATCTCATAATATCAAAACATAGGTAATAAAAATAAACCCAAATCCCATGTGTTACATATGACCAGAGCACAATATGACTACCTAGTCAAAACACGCTAAGGATATCTAAAACTCCAAGCTAAGCCTCCTCCGAAGCACCACTACTCTTCGGAACCTGCGCGATGTCGCAATGAACATCATTCAAACAGAAGGGTGAGAATTCAAATCATTATACATAAACATAATAATGGGAAATGTAAAACACAACAAGAATACATTCCAAGAATTCATCACTCTTTGCATAAACATGCATCATATATAATATATTCAAGATTCACATGCTTATCTCATACGACATAGCTCCACAATTCAAGTAATCATATTCAATCACCACAATCCTCAACTTTTTACTATTATGAAACACAATTTAAGTATACAATACCAATCACAACATCCGCATATATGCATATCAAACAAAATCGTTCCACATAATCATATCACATAATCACACAACAACAATTCACACCGACACGTGCGGCTCAAGTGTGACTCTATGCGATATGCATGTGGATCCCTCTGTTATCATTTTCGGCAAGTCGATTTTCCATCTCCTAGACTAGATAGCCACATCTAAAGCTCTATTCGGCGTTAGATTTAGGACAAGCTAATAATCCTCACAAGATTACCTCACATTGCCTCTTTCAAAGACTCATGCTAGTGTAAGTGTGCAACAAAACAAGACTTATGCAAATAAGACGATCTCGACCTCTTAAACTACATAATCATATCTCTTCCAACATTGCACAACATACACAACATGACTTCAATTCCCAAACAACAACCAACAATTCAATCACAAGTATTCAACGCAACGCATAACATGTATTGCATTATTATTCGTCAATTCACATCATAACACATACACATTCAAGTATTATGTTTCTCATGAGATCTCACTCATACACTATTTAATTCATGCCTAACAATTAATCAAAACTCATGACAATTATTTATAAATCAATAGTATGCATTTTCACAAGTCAATTCAAGAAAATAAGAAAAACTACGAAATTTCCTACAGCTCGCGGTGCATCCAGACCCTCGTGACGTGAACTCAAGTCAGAAGATTTGTGCGGCGCGACCAAGACCTCTGCGGCGCCACTGTACAGATTATGCAGAAATTCTGCTGCGTAGACATCAATCTCCCTTTCCCCCATTTTTACCCAAAATCAATTTCAGTCTAAATTTTTATCACAAATTTCATGCTTATATCATATATACAACACATATAACCAATGATAAACATCAAAACATAATTCATAAATCAATTTCATAAATTCTAGCATAATCTTCAAAGTTAGGGTTTTACAAAATCAACATACATACACTAATTCATATACTATTTTTATACCCACTCATAGAATCATCCATAGAATCAAGAATACAAGTTAGGTTTCATATAATTTAAGGATAAACATACCAATTCCAGAGCAAAAGTCAAAAAATAGTAAACTACCCATTCCAATCATGCATTTTCTAACCCAATCATCATTACCCACTTATATCTACTTATAATCACTTGGACTCACACCCTTACCTTGAATCTCTAATCCTTCTTCTTCTTCTTCAAGAATCTCTATTTTCCTCTCTTTTCTCTTCTTTCTTCTCTTCTCTTTCTCTTTAGCCTCTTTTCTTTATTTTTCCCCAAAAATTGCTATGTCTCTAAAACCCTAGTTTTCCTTACTAACTCATTTTAACAGATTGGGCTTAACCCACCTAATTCTATATTCTAACTAATTAATCCCATTACTAGATATATACTAGTATTCACATACTCACTTAATTAATTAAATAACACATATTCAATTAATCACCAAAACATAACAAATAATTAATTATCACACAAATAATAACTAATAACATAAACACCTAATAATTAAATAAGGAAATAAAAATTGGGTCATTACAGGAAGCGTCCTCTTCTAGGAGTCTCCTATCACAAGGGTCCTCCCTCCACGCAAGCCCTTCTGAATAAGGGCTTACGTACACCAGGAGGAAGCCCCTGTTGCACAAGATGACTTCTCTCCACTGGAGGACCCTTATTCAGAAGGGCCCATTGACACCTCATTACTGATACATTATGGAGACCACGTTGCTCCGCATGTCTGGAACAAAGAGGTATATTTGTTAACAATTATTATTTTTCTATTTTAACTAAATTAAATGCGATTAATATTGTTATATATTCCTTTTTAAAAACGCGATTGTTTGAAATCCATTAACCATGCAAGAAAGATTCACAATATTTGTCAGCCTAAGGATGAGTGTTTTCAAAGTGTCATCATATACTCCAGTCATGTTGGTCAGTGTTCTTTCGGGTACACATTCATCAACCATGACATGCATGTGGCTTTTGCTGAGAGATGGTATGCACCAATTTGGATTTGTGCAGATTAATAGTATTATATGGACGACTACATGACTTGGTTCTATTTTGTATCACACCCTGTCATGACACCAAACGCTCTTATACGTCCACCTAGGTCTGCTCATGAGAATATCATGGAGAACGAGCAGGTCAAGGATGACCATGTCGTTGATGTGTTGCCTATCTGTAAGAATATTATGCGGATTACGAGAGATGGCATGGAGTCTGAGATTTTTGAGAGAGGTGGCATGATACAGTTGTGCTAACATGTTCCATTCTTAACGAGGTACGGAATGCCTTGGGTTATCGACGTCAGAGGAGGAGCCGAGAGTTAGGATTAGGCATTCACAGTAGATTATACCTTTTCATATATTTTTAGATGTTTTACCAGTATTTTCTATACTTTGAAAACTATGATTGTAATATTATGACATGTTTTTTAATTATTAACACATTTTTTTGTATTTTGAGATTTTAATGATTGAATCAAATTATAGATTATGGAACTGTTAGTCAAATTAAAATGAATTTGGATTAAAAACATACAAACTTAAGCACTATTTATGTCCACAATGCATGCAGAATTATTTTTTGAATATGCATTTCCAAAATAACAATTTACACCTGTCATACCCCAAAGTTTGTCCACCACATTTTCATACTCAAGCTCATTTGAATATCAAAGTCTCAATACTTGACTGAATATACACTCTCCTAAACAACAGCACTCCAACTAGGGTTTTGATCTTTTTAAAGTAAGATCAAATTCTGATGCCTGAAATGGACTCCATGGCCTCTCATATGATTCAAAGGATCCTCGCCTCAAGTTTCAAGCTTCAATTCCAAGGATTGCCCAGTCAATTGCTCAGAAAGTCAACCCAACTTTGACTGATCATATCTCTTTCATACTTTATTATAAATTTCCCAACCAAAGCCTATTCACAAGGAAATTTCATTCTCTACAACTTTGATGTTGGGCCCAAGGTCAAGAAATGCTCCCGCCTAAGAGAAATGAGCCAAAACATTACAGGTCCTTCTGGAAGCTCGCAAAAAGCAGTTTTTTGTCAGGAGCCACATCGTCAAGATAAAATATCCAGATCCAAAATATGTTCCAAAGTGGCTTGTAGAGGACATCTTGGGCTTTCCCAAAAGTCCTAGAACATATTCATACGACAAAAATTGAGGGAGTTATGGTCTTTTGAAGTTGGTCAATTTTGGTGAAATGCATGAAGTCAATATGAGCAAAATGGATTTATTGAACAAATGGGCCTATGATTCTCATCTCAAACATAATCATAAGCTTAATAAGGACCTCTAAAACCATTTTCATACTTCTGTGATTCTTTTATTTTTATTTTATTTATTTGTTTAGATTTTATTCAAATAAAAGCTAAATAAATTAAGTAAAAAAAAAAACTAAAGTAAAGGAATCAATTTGCATGGTTTTTGTTTTGGTCAAATGAAGGTCTAATAAACAACTTGAGGGCCAAGAAATGTCATTGGTGCATGACCATGGTTTTATTTTTATTTATTTTGATATTTATTCAATATAAATCAAAATAAATTGAAATAAAATACCTAAGATTGGATTCAGCCGTGAGAACTTATTTTCCAAGCCAAAATCAAATCTCCAAATTAATAGGAACCATGTGAATGTGATTGGAAAGAAGTTGTGCCAAAAATAGCAAGAATATATTACTTTTTTTTCATCAAATTTCCATCCAACAAAGATTTGATTTCTTTCCCATATGGTTGCCCTAATTCATTCCCCTATATATACTTAACAAGATCAGACTAGAAGAAGGCGAAAAATTGGCATGGGAGAGCTAGGGTTTCACGTCACAAACAACTCATAAACTAGGGCAAAAGAGATATTATGTGGCAGCCATCCTCAAACTAAACTAAGGTCATAATCTTTTTCCTGAAGTGATTTTGAGTAAGTAAAAGTTGATACATCATCAACACATCACGTAAGCTCCATGTTATATATCATTCATGTTTATTCAAAGTTGTGATCATCGAATCTTGTTATCTAAGGGGTTTCCAGGAATTTCGTTGCTTCTAATGTGTTTGTTGCAGTTTTTAGGACGGTGTGGATCCATCATTTCAGAGTTTTAACGTGAGGATAAGAATTCACCATTACTAGGGCTTCAAAGATGGAAGCTTCGTTTTCCATGCTCCATTCCTTGTTTGCCCAAAACGATGGCACCTTTGAGTCTGTAGAAAGCTTTTAAGACGATCTGGGTGCTTTGCTTTCATTAATCATTTGATTGTCGCAGGTTCTAGGTCGCTGCCATGGATGAACATAAAACCTTGGAAATTTCGCAGGTATATTCACAGCAATTTCTCAAACTAAATCCGCATGTAATTGTGGAGAAGATGATGACATGGATGCTTGAAACGTTGACGCACGCGTGGGAAGCCCTTAATGGTGGGTTAGACGTCTCCTATCTCTCACCAATTCCTATTGGCCAGTCAACCTCTCTCTCTCACGCTCATTGGTTACGAATGGCACGCTGGGGCCCACGCGCGTTTGTTCTTTGACTTTACCATTCCCTATGTGTTTTCCTTTTTGTTTTTATTAATGCATATATATATATATATCAAGAACTACAGGCAGTGTAATTGGCAAGTGTGTAAAAGCTTTCACCATGGGGGAACGAGTTCGATTCCCACCCCATGCGTATTGTTTTTCCAAATTATTTCTGAAGGATCCAGCGCGTGTCTTTCTTGGATGCTTACGATGCACCACCACTCACTGGCCAATGGGTCTCCACCAGAGTCAGATCTAAGGACCAAGAAGAGCGCCTCACCATGGACCTGCACAGGAGTAACACATTGAATCAGCGCCAGGTTTCTTTTAATATTCTTTTCTTTTCTTTATTTCTTTTATTTACTTTATTTTCTAAAAATTCTTTTTAAAACTAAATTTTTTTCAAAAACTAATTTTCTTCTTCTTTTAATTAACATTTTTTTCAATAATCAATCTCAATTAATTATAATAATTAGTTTGTATATTTTAATTAGTTTAGTAATTACTTTAATTAGTTGATTTTTAAATTAGGTAAATAATTTAATTTAGGAATAACTTTGATTAATTAAATGATTAGGCTAATTATTTTTAGGTTTTAATAATAATAATTAATTTTAGGCTTTATCATTAACCTTAACCTTTAAAAATGACACGTTAGGTAGGTGTTGTCCGTCAACTAGGATTTTACCCTTAGTTTTTTTTAACCATTAACTTTTAAGGCTTAGGTTTGCCTTTTGTAAGTAAACATTAAATTTCTTCAAACGCGCATTCTCATCTCATCCCATACTCCATTGATTGTCGAATGCCCTCTATTTAATTTTTCCCTCTTATTCTTTATATTTATTTAATTTTGCCTTTATTTAAAATTCTGCCTTCATTTTAATCTTGCCTTTTTATTTTACTCATTTGTTTATTTACTTATTTATTTAAGTTTTTTGTCTTTATTTAATTATTTAATTTCTGCCCATTAAATTCTAGAAGGTGTATAGGTCGCTTATTCAATTTTGTTGTAATAGTAATTAGGGCCTTTTATTTTCTGCCTTTTAAATTCCGCCTTTATTTTTCTGCATTAACAGGTGTTTATTGTAATAGCGTAGATTTTTTTTAAAACTGTTTATAACTGTTGTGGTTAGTAAATTAGGGAGCGCAAACCATGAACTGAACATAGAATCACTAACTTTACAAGATAAATGTAATCGAAGTTAACCACGTGATTGTGCACCCACACACCTTTAGGGTAATCCCTCTGGTTGCCTTGTTGCCTTATTACTGTTGCCTTGTTGCCTTATTGACAATGCCTTAAAATAGTCAAAGTCCCTCGATTCCGAGGATACCTAAAGCAAGGTTGCCTTTAATAATTGAAATCATCAATTTTGTCCCTCGAAGTTGCCTCGGTAAAACATGATGATTGCCCCAATTGCTAAGGTATCCTCGCATGATGCCTAAAAAAATTAATGACTATTCTATCCTTCCCTTAGACTACCTACCCTCTTTATGGTAGGGATAGTCTTGTGGCGAACGATTATTCTTGATGACCCTTAAACATCCAATTGAAAGACTTCCTGCCCTCTCATGGTATGGATAGACCCTTTTGCCCGAAAGACTCAAAGAACAAAAAAGACAAACTTAGGGTAGGTGTTCTTAAATGCTTGCTCACAATCAAATCAAACTTTCAAATTAATTTTCACACCTCCTTTTCAAATACTTTTAAAACAAGGCTACGCTTATTTACAAGCTAAAGTCCTTAACGAAATCTTTTACTATTCACACACGACACTTCAAACTTTTCAAACATACAAACTAGTGAGCTAAGCAATTAAGAGCCCATGGATAACCATGGATACAAATGGTGCCTTACACCTTCCCTTTGTATAACCTACCCCCCGAACTCAAAATCTTTCAAAGGTCTTTCCTGTTCTTTTTGCCTTTCCAATTTTATAAAATAAAAGTCGGTGGCGACTCTTGCTTACCGCGACATTTCAAATAAAGTCAGTTCACCGTATTACAGAACTGGCGACTCTGTTGGGGATTTTTCGAATAAAAGAGGGGTTACCTTAAAAGTTTAGGATCACTTAAATGTTTTCTATTGTTTCCTTTGCTTGCTTTATTTTTCAGGGACGCTTTGGGAAATAAATGAAGGACGAATCCTATACCCGGATTCAAGTACACTTAAGATAGGAGTGGCATAGTCATGGCGACCTCTTTCACATATGTGGGAGATGAGTCAATATGAAGTTCACGCTCGAGTTAGGACTCCATAGCTATATGCACACCTTTCTCAAATGAGGGAGGTCTATGTATGTGCCTGTGGGTGCGCCGGAGCTCAAGGACCTTTAGTTACCTTTAACCCATCTTGGCCTTTAGGAAGTAGTGGGGGGACTACTCTTGACAAATGTTGAGAACCTAGTCTCTACCCGATACTACAATTCATATAAGTTCTTTCTCAAAGTATCATTGCATGATGCGAATGTATCATGTCCGAGGGTGCTTTAGAAGGGCTGACAATTATGAATAACTCGTAGAACCCATTGCTGATTTCATCTTATCCATAGAAGTACCTTTGGGGAAGGATAGTTACCTAGTCAAACTCCATGCAAAGCCTTTAAACTTAAGGACTCTTGTGTGACTTGTATGTTATCTAACCCTCTGATTTCCCTGCAGGTTTTGCTCGTAGGACTTATTTGTCCCTACTATTTTACGCTTTGCCTATTGCATTACATTCGTATAACATCATGACATCATAACATAACATGATTAACTAACCCTTTCAAGGATCTTAGGAATTTAGGACGCACAATTTCAGGTGCTCTTATCAAGGACTGAATTCCCATCAAGGGGCAAGAGGATTTACTTTCCTCTGGCCACATACCTTCCAATTCAGAGACTCAGTACCTATAAAGGGGCAAGAGGATTTACTTTCCTCTGGCCATTTGTCTTCCAAATCAGAGACATTGTACCTATCAAGGGGCAAAAGGATTTACTTTCCTCTAACCATGTACCTTCAAATTTAGAGATATCCCGAATTAGAGGCGATGACCCACTCGGTATGGTGAGCTTGATTCTCAAAGAAGGACATCTAAAGACAAAGACCAAGATTCTTCAGACGAAGCGGTGACCAATCATTTCCTAATGTCGCAAACTAAATTTCCTAAAGATCTTTGAAAACATTGCATCTACATTCATAAACATTGCATAACAGGTTTCCGCAATAGGCTTCCCATTCTCTCTCGCTGTTTATTTCAGCACAAATGGATCTCGAACAATCAGTCAAAAATCTTCAGGCTCAGAATATTCGGTTCCAAGTTCTGATATTGAACTTGGTCAAGGGGCAAGACGAATTGAAAAACCTTTTTAACCCAGAAGAAAAAGGATCAGCATATGCGACAAAGTTTACTCCATTGCACGTGCCATTGTCTCAAATTCTGCAACAACTGCTCAGTTAGAACTTGATAAACCTATTGCCTCCGTATTCAAGTCCTGCCAATCATGCTCTTGGGAACAAGTACAACGCAAGATGTGCTTATCAGTCGAATAGTCCTGGTCATGATACAGAGGATTGTGGACCATTGAAGCATAAGATCCAAGATTTAATCGATGACAAGATCACTGATTTCAATTCACCTGAGGGACCTCATATGACTGATGTTGCGCATAACCAGAAAGGCCTTAATGAACGTAACCAATTTGTGGGGGCAGTTCTGATCTCTACACCAGCTCCACAACAACGACACAAGCCAGATGCACCTAAGCGTCAATTCACCAAAATTAATATGACATCTCCCCACGTATTACAACATCTGTTGAAGATAGAATTGATTACTCTGAGGGACCCTCCTAAGAATCCTAACACCTACACTCCTGGCTATAAACCCAATGTGAGGTGCGCGTACCATTCCAACAGTCCTGGACATTACCCAAACAATTGCTGGACATTGAAGAATAAGATTCAAGATTTGATCAATGACGGAGAAATCAAATTCAACCCTCCTGAAACTCCTGTGGTGATCACCGTTCCTATGCCTAGTCATGGCAAGACTGATTGACGTCTAGACGGACGAACTTTTGGACCATTAGATCTAATTTCATTTGCAAGTTTCTTTTCTGTTTGTTTAAACATTTGACTCATGATAGACATTATCTGTTTTAATAATCATCATCAGTGCAGTGCATATGTTTGTCTTGACTAAATTATTTCGCTATCACTCATTTTAATTTATGTCTTTACTTTGCATATGTTTTGCGATATTCAACTCCTGCTAAGCTGTAAGCCTCTTGAGGGAGGATGACGAAAATGATACCGCAACCTCATACAGTATGCTTTTGAACGGACTATGTTGACGATGTACATGCATTGTTTCAATTCCTAAACAGTGGAGATATAAGGATGTTAATCCCTCGTAAACCCTTTTGAGCCTAAGGAGTAGAAGTTTTCTTTCATATGCAATTTAAAACCCTTAATCATAACTTGGGGAATGGTAGTTACTCAGTTAACTCAGTCATGCCAGTACGCTTTTACACAAATATTGATGGTTTCCTGTAACCGTTAAGTCAGACAGTCAACATCTATCAAAAGAAAAAAGAACTGTTAAGTCAAAACCTATGAAGGAGACTTATCAAAAATTGAAATATCTCGCTGACTGTAATCTCAAAATAAACAGTTCAGGCAAAAGTTAGAGGTCACTACAAATCCTCGACCAAAGCAAAAAGAATTACAAAGAAGGATGGCTGACTGTCCAAATAAACTTCTAGTGCTTCAACCACCATCAAATATCAATGTTAATACTTCAAAGCTTTGCTAAGACTTAAACGCAAAGTTAACTGAGCATAGGATCGAAGAACATCACGAAGATTGGGATGGGTACAAATAAACTTTTAGCCGTTATCCTTTGTTTCTTAAACCGTGAACCAAGCCACGTTACAACCCTTGAAAGTCCTAACTGAAGCATGGTTAGTCGAAAGCATACTGTCACCAAAAAGGTATCCTGACTCCTTAAGGTTTACCAAAAATGCTGAGTTGAAATTTCATTTTTTACAAACATCGCGTTTTTACGAATATCACGCTTTTACATCTCCTGTTTTAATGTTTTTCAAAAACTCAAGACAGACGTATGCATTGCATCTCATGAATTCATTATTAAACATATTCTGCTACATAATTTAAAATTTAGCAAAAGAAAGAATTTGCACAGGGTATGACTAATGACTCAAAGTTACCCCGACCGACAAAGATTACTTCAAGAAGCAATGTCTCTTACGTATACAAGGGGCATGGCACGTTTTGCCCAGTCAATCTGGGGCAATCAAGTCAAGATTCCAAGAATCTTTCAAACGCCAAACAGTCAAAGGTGTACATCCCAAGTGGGTTTCAAACCATTTCCCGATCAATCTGGGGCAATCAAGTAAAGATTCCGAGAATCTCTCAAGGATGCCAAGACAATCAGGGGCATGCATCCAAGTAGATCTGAAGCTACTTCCCAATCAATATGAGACATTGTCCTGGGCCTATGATTACTAGGGGCATGTCTCCCATAGTGCACATCTCATAAAGTCCTCGCGAGGCGAATCTTTCCAAAGTCCCTACTAGCAGGGGCAAATCTATGCAAGTCCAGTTTGACATCTCGATTCATTGATGTGTCCCAATCAACACAAATTCGGGAATGACAGTTACTATTGAAGGATAGAAAAACACTTAGAAAGGGGGGGGGTTTGAATAACTGTAGCTTTAAAACTTGTAAGATAAAAACAATTTGCACAATGATTTTTATCCTGGTTCGTTGTTAACTAAACTACTCCAGTCCACCCCCTTGGAGTGATTTACCTCACCTGAGGATTTAATCCACTAATCACACGAGATTACAATGGTTTTCCACTTAGGCAACTTCTAAGTCTTCTAGAGTATACTGATCACAACCTGATCACTCTAGGAACAATCTGCTTAGATACCCTCTAAGACTTTCTAGAGTATACTGATCAACAACCTGATCACTCTAGATCTTACAACTTAATGTAAACAAATTCTTTTAAGAGTTGCAATGCTTCTTATAAAGCTATTATCACAACTGTGAATTTCTCTTAAGTTTAAGCTTAATCTCACTAATATATTACAACAGCAATGTAGTGAGGTTGAAGTTGAAGTTTGAGAGCTTTTGAATTTGACAGCGTATCAGCGTTTTTGTATAAAGTCTTGTATTCAGAATTCGTAACCTAGCTTCTCATCAGAACTTCATATTTATAGGCGTTTGAGAAGATGACCGTTGGGAGCATTTAATGCTTTGCGTATTCCGTACAACATTGCATTTAATGTTTCACTCTTTTGTCAACTACCTCGAGCCTTGCTTTCACTGTGTCTACTGACGTTGCCTTTAATAGCTTTCAACGTTCCTTTTGTCAGTCAGCGTAGCCTGCCAGCTAGTACTTGCTTCTGATCTGATGTTTGTGTGAACAACGTTTGAATATCATCAGAGTCAAACAGCTTGGTGCAGAGCATCTTCTTGTCTTCTGACCTTGAAGTGCTTCTGAGCGTGATACCATGAGAACTTCAGTGCTTCTTCTTCTGATCTCAAGTCCTTCTGATGCTTCCATAGACCATGTTCTGATTCTGCTTGACCATCTTCTGATGTCTTGCCAGACCATATTCTGATGTTGCATGCTGAACCTTCTGAGTCAGTGCTTCTTGCGTTGATTTTGTGCATACTCTTTATATAATTCCTGAAATGGAAATTGCATAGTATTAGAGTACCACATTATCTCATACACAATTCATATACATTGTTATCATCAAAACTAAGAATATTGATCAGAACAAATCTTGTTCTAACAATCTCCCCCTTTTTGATGATGACAAAAACACATATAAATGATATGAATTTGCGATCAGAATATCAGACGGCTAAAGACAATTACACAGCTATAGCATAAGCATATAAACATAGTGTGTGAATATGTCTCCCCCTGAGATTAACAATCTCCCCCTGAGATAAATAATCTCCCCCTGAAATAAATACTGGAAGAAATTTATAAATAAAGGACTTCCCTGAGTATTTTCCATTTCATTTGAGACGATCACATATGCTTAGATCTTCAGAACATTCATAGCTTCTGATTCTTGCTTCCATAGGACAGCTTCAGAGCTTGAATTTCTTCTTGAGTCATTGCATGCTAGATTGTATCAGAACATTGTTGAATGTACCAGAGCATCATCAGAGCATCTCTACATCCTGAAATGTTACAGAATAAGCTAAACGACAACAGTCAGAGCATGAATGAATCAGAACATAAAATATGTATCAGAACATATAATATGTATCAGAGCAAAAACAATAATGTTTCAGAGCATATTTAGAACTAAAACATGCATCAGAACATATAAGGAATAAGAATGTATTAGAGCATATTCTATCATCAGAATATCAGAACATTCTTCCTTCTTGCTTCTAATCTTGAAGCTTTATAGCACTCAGCTTGCTTCAATTTTCATGAGCTTGATTCCATACAGAATTGCTTTTCCTCATGTCTTTGCTTCTCATGTTGAGCTTTTAAGAAGATCTTCACTTCCTGCAAAACACTCAAAGACATAGAACTTGCAAATTCTTGTTAAAAATGTAGAGACTTTCTCCCAGCAACTGATAATATAAATCAGATCATTTATCAGATTTTCTCCCCCTTTTTGTCATAACATCAAAAAACATAAAAGATTCAGATGTAAAACAAATAATATGAGAGAAGGAAGGATAATTTCATTGATTAGCAAAAGGAGACTTGTCAGAAGTACAAGGAGGATGCATAGAAAGCAGATGCAAGAAACAAAGAGAAACTACTAAGACACAAAGACTAAGACGACCCTAGCTTAGACATAATCTTGGCTAGCATGTCATGAATCCCAGCATTGCTCTCAGTCTGCCTCTCCATGAAAGTCTGGAACTCAGCATTGGTAGTATCTTGCGCGTCCATGCGAGAAGATAGCTCAGCTTGGTTCTTCTGAATAACCTCTAGAGTCTTCACCAGAAGAGAGGGTTCACCAGAAGAAGCTTCACAACTTCTGTTCAGAGGGACAACATTCTGAACCGCAGCTTCCATAGTCAGATCATCACCTTGATTTTCCTCAACAAGAATAGTACCAGCAGGATGATCTTCAGCATCAGCTTCTTGCATAGAAGCATCTCCTTCATATTCTGCAGCAGAAAGATCAGAATCTCCATTCTCAAGAGCTTGAAGAATGGCAGCAAGATTCCTTGGGGCAGAAGGACCTTCAACTTCTGGTGGGTCAACAACTTCTGGAATGACCAAGTTGGGGTCTTCCTCAGAAGGATTTTCCCTCAGAAAGTCAAACAAGGACTTGAAGTCTCCAGTCAGAACTGGATACTTAGGTCTCCAGACCACAATCTCTCTACAAGGATTGTCCAGCAGCTCATCAACAAACATCTTCTCCTCAAGAATTCTCCTATTTCTGATAGGATGATAATATACACCATTATCAACTTCAAGAAGATAGCCAGCATAACCAGGAGCAGCAGCCACTAGTCTCTTCTGAACAGCCATAGCTCCCACCTGAAAATCTTGGCGAAAGCTTCTCCAGAGGTTTCTAGTAGAAACATCATCAAGATCATTGAAGAAGGCATCCTTCAAGAGATCTAGCCTACTGATAACTTCATTTCTGAACAACTCCAGGAAAATATGAGGTTCAGGTTCAGGAGGGTTGAAGGTGAATTTGTAGTCAGGGTAGAGAAGGCAGTATGGGTTGGATTTTCTGGTAGGAAAGGGATGGGATATAGAAGGTGGAGGTGCTCTGGAAGAATAGCAAGATGGCAAATGATCTTAACAGAGTATGACATCCAGTACACTTCACAAAAGGCGATCAAAGGAAGTGTGGTAGCTGATCATCTGGCTCATCAAGCAGTGGATGATTATCAAGCGTTGAACTTTGACTTCCCAGATGAAGACATTATGCTAGTTACTGACTACAAACAACCAGGACCAGAGGAAGGACCTGAGCCAGGATCCCGATGGACTATGGTTTTTGATGGAGCTTCTAATGCACTTGGCAATGGCATCGGAGCTGTGATCATTTCTCCTGCAGGAGGACATACACCATTCACTGCCAGATTATGTTTCAACTGCACTAACAATATAGCCGAATATGAAGCATGTATTCTGGGTCTCAAAGCTGCAATTGATCTAAGAATCAAGTTCCTGAAGGTCTACGGAGACTTGGCGCTTGTAATTTATCAAGTCAAAGAGGAATGGGACACGAAGCACCCGAATCTAATTCCATACAAAGAATATGTACTGAGTTTGATTCCTTATTTTGAAGAAATCACTTTTGAACATATCCCGCGCGAAGAAAATCAATTGGCTGGTGCCTTAGCTACCATGTCATCCATGTTCAAAGTCAGGTGGGACAATGAGGCGCCAATGATCACCATTTACAGACAGGATGAACCAGCCTATTGCAATGAGATTAACACCGAAGGAATGGAAGAAAAACCATGGTTCCATGAAGTAAAAAGATATCTCGAAGCTCAGGAGTATCCTGAAGGGGCATCCATTAACGATAGAAAGTTTCTAAGAAGATTTGCTGCTAAATTCTTTCTAAGTAATGGAACCCTGTACAAACGCAATCATGACTCGACTTTGCTTCGTTGTGTAAACAAGACGGAAGCGGAATAGATTATGGAAGATATACACGATGGTGCCTTTGGTACTCATTCAAGTGGACATACAATGGCTAAAAAGATCTTCAGAGCAGGTTATTACTGGTCTACCATGGAGACAAACTGCCATCGTCACTCCAGAACCTGTCACAAATGCCAGATATATGCCGACAAAGTACATGTACCTCCAGTCCCGTTAAACATCCTGATGGCTCCTTGGCCTTTTGCAATGTGGGGTATTGATATGATTGGAGAAATCAAGCCTACTGCCTCCAACGGACATTGTTTTATCCTGGTCGCTATTGACTACTTCACAAAGTGGATAGAAGCAGCCTCGTTTGCTTCAGTCACCAAGAATGTTGTGGCCCGGTTTATCAGGCACAATCTCATTTGTCGGTATGGCATCCCTGAAAGGATCATCACAGACAATGGCACAAATTTAAACAACAGAATGATTACTGAACTCTGCACACAATTCCATATCAAACATCATAATTCATCCCCATATCGACCAAAGATGAATGACGCCGTGGAAGCTGCCAACAAGAACATTAAGAAGATCATCCAAAAAATGACAGTAACCTACAAAGACTGGCATGAGATGTTACCTTTTGCTCTTCATGGTTATCGCACATCAACGCGTACTTCAACAGGGGCAACTCCATTTTCCTTAGTCTATGGTATGGAGGCAGTTCTTCCAATTGAAATTCAGATTCCTTCCCTAAGGATTATGAAAGAAGCTGATCTAGATGAAGACGATTGGATTCAGACGCGATTGGACCAGATAAACTTGATTGATGAGAAGAGGCTCGCAGCTATTTGTCATGGTCAGTTATACCAGAAGCGTATGATCAAAGCCTTCAACAAGAAAGTCAAAAGTCAGGCGTATCAAACCGGTGATTTGGTTGTCAAACGCATCATTTTACCACAAGGTGACCCCAGGGGCAAATGGACTCCCACTTATGAGGGACCGTTTGTAATCAAGAAAGTATTCTCCGGCGGAGCCATGTTGCTTACCACTATGGATGGCGAGGATTTCCCACACCCTGTAAATGTGGACATAGTCAAAAAGTATTTCGCTTAAAGAAAAGCTCGCTAAGTTGAAAACCTGAAAGGGCGACTTAGGCAAAAATGAGCGTCTCGGTGGATTGAAAACCTGAAAGGACGATCCAGGCAAAAGTTAGAGACTAAATAATTATCCCGGTAGGCTGAAAACCTGAAAAAGCAGCCTAGGAAAAAGTTAGGGAATAAAGCGTACGACTATGTCCCGTTTGGCTACCTACTCACCTTCAAGGTTCAGCACATCAAAGGCACCAATCAGTCCAATCACTTTCTTCCAACAAGTGAGGGATGAGATGCTCGAAGACAGATTGGCAATAGCAGAATTGAAACTTGACTGGATTGTTTTCACATAGCTATTTCTCTTTATAAGTACTTTTCAAAGTTTTATGACAATTTCCTACTACTGGATTTTTTGTCTCCTTGTACTAATCCGCCTATTATGGCTCTCTTTCAAAATCGATACAGCTCATGCTCAAAATCAGTGTTTCCACTTTTTCTGTTTTGAATACATAAACGTCCCAATGATAATTTTGAATGAACATATGCATATGACTGATGTTTATAAGAAAAACAGGAATAGCATTCAGGTAATGACCCAATCATCTGGACATCGTCCCGAAACCAGCTTCAGAAGAAAATTCCCCCACAGAGACGTATTTCTCAGCAAATTCCTTAATGAGATTTTTCTCTCCAACAAAGCGATTCGAGAAACTTTATTCCCCCAGCAAGGCTTTTCAAGAGCACTATCCCCAGAAGGTGTGGTCCCCACATCGAGGCTTGGTCAAATAGTGCATCGAAGGATTACATATCTTTTTTATTTAAGGTGCATCAAAATCAGAATGTTCAAACTACCTTTCATCCCCAAGCGGTAGTCAAATATCCCTCAACAGAGTACTCTGGTCCGTAAGGAAGTTCTCCAGCTGAGTGTACTTGAACAAGATAGCAAAGATCATCAACAATCATCAATGCCTTCGTATCCAAAATAGCAAGCAGGGATTTATTTTCCCAACCAGAAGTTTGATACGCTCTAAATTGCATAAGTCATACATCATACGCATATTCATACATAGCATATAATGTTTCATGACAAACGCATACATAACATGCACGAATCTCATTTAGTTTGAGAATCTCAACATATACATTACATGCATCATGACATTGCATGTCACTAACCTGATTTTTTTCAGGTGGACGAATATCCTCAGAAAAGTTGTTCTCAGTCACATGCAGTGTTCCCCTGAATTCTATTCAGACGAACATTCCTCTCAGATATAATCAAGCCAAAGATTCATTCTGAAGAGATCTCTCTTTCCAAATCACCTATCAACTCAAAACAAGCAACACAGATCTAAGTCGATACCCCAGACGGTTCCTTAATGATCTACCTTCAGATCTAAGTCGATACCTTGGACGGTTCCTTCATGATCTACCTTCAAAGATCCAAAGCGGATACCTCAGACGGTTCCACAACGATCAATCTTCAAGATCCAAAGCGGATACCTCAGACGGTTCCACAACGATCAACCTTCAAAGATCTAAAGCTGATACCTCAGACGGTTCCTCATAGATCAACTTTCAAAATCTAAAGCGGAAAAACTTTGGACAGCTCCGTAACGATCAGTCTCTAAGATTTAAAGCGGTAACCTCGGACGATTCCGTAACGGTCAACGCAGAGGTTTTCAAATCCTTCATCAAGATATAATCAATGGATTCATTCTGATGAACAAACATCAACACATTTAATAGATGGCATCTGGTAGCCCATCTCAGGTAATGTTTCGATCTGCCAACAACATTTCTCAGACAACATTCAAATGCAATTTCCAACATCACTTTCGGTGGAGGTAAGTGCAAATTTTCAGGGCATCTAAAATATTCAATCATCTTCTACCTTCAGATTCTAATCAGTCTCTTCAGGTTTAAGAAAATTGAATAGGGGCAACTGTTATACCCCAAAATTTGCCCGCATCTTTTTCAAGAAGAAGACAACAGACTTCTGTCTAAAAATTAGGAGTTTCATATAATCTTGGATTTTATTTCACAAATATCCTGATTTTTATGAATACTCAGTTTTTAGAATTTTTCTTATACGGTATTTTGGTTCGTTGTTGAATTTATTCTTACCCAAACGCCAATTACTGTTTATCACTTCACACACACTGTTTACTTGAGATTTATTTGCAGATAAATAGTACTGACGCAATTGGTACAAAATTAAATTTTTTGCAGGCGCAGAGTCTGGGGATTCAGACTGTATGGTAACGAGTAAATAATTATTAGTTTTTGCTTCCCACTAATTTTTGTACTATATTCTATTATTTTCAAAAATCTTTTCCTTTCTTTTCAAATCTCTTTTTTTCTTTCAAAATCAAATCCTAACTTTATTCTATACATCTCTCTTTTCAAACCCTACCATACACTTTCTTTCAAATCCTACTACCACTCAAATTTTCCTTTTCTGTACGGAATCACTTCATTCCCCAACGTCTCTATCCTTCTTTTCACTCTATAAATATCTCTCATTTTTTTCATAAATTCTCACATCAAATTTCAACTCATCTCTCAAATTTCTACCTCATATTTATTTTCTCTTCTTCCCCGACAAAAATGGTGAAGTGGATGGATACGTGTTTTCTTATGGTCATCACCGTCTTGGTGGTGATCATGTCCTTTTTCTGTCTGCATAGTCCTGAAAAATGCAGACCTGGGTTGCTTACACTCCCGATCATCTATATGTTGTTATTTATAGCATGGGTTTTTAATCGTCATTTTTAAAGTTTGTCGTATCTTTTGCTTTCAAATAATGTACCGTTTATTTGTCGTACTGTTCATTATATTATGTAATATTTGTACTGTCAGTATTAAATGTCGTACTGTAGTTTAATTATCCAGATAATATTATGTGTGTTTTCTGCTAATTAAATATTTATTTTTCTGCGCATTAAATATTTTTCAAGGTTATTATCGGTAATTTCGTTCGCGTACAGTGTATTTTATTTATTTATTATGTTTTGTGTTTTTCTAACAACTCATGTAAATAAATTTTCACCATTAACACAACAAAAAAAAGAAATAATTAACTTTAACTGTTGAATTTTCACTTTAACTGTTACGTTAATGCCTGAACAGCCAGTTGACAGTCAAACCCGCTGACAACACGATTCTCCGTGTTTTGTACCATCAATCAAATCAATATTTTGCATTTCAAAATTCCAATATTTTTGTTCTAGAAGTCTTCTGATAATCACATGATCAGCAGAGACTCAGCACTGCACAAAAATCAGGTACGCTTAACTGTCTCCTACGCAAACAGTCCCTAACTAGGGTTTTTGTTTTTTTCAGGAGAACAAGTTTTTTTGAGACCTAAAATGGATTTCATGGACCTCCATATATCTCAAAGTACCACCATACAAATTTTCAAACTTCAATTCGCTCAGACGCACAGTCAGCAGCTCAAACAGTCAACAGGCGACCAGTTTGACCGAAAAGTCAACAGACAGTCAAAAATGAAATTTTTTGTCAACATCCATATTTTGTCAAAAACTTCATCATTTGATCATTGGTTGATCATAATTCATCAAGGAAAGATCAAAAATCAACAAAACCCTAAGTTTCAAAATTAGGGTTTTCTCCTAAAAAGTCAACTGAACTTTGATCGGCCATAACTCTCTCCTCGTTCATTCAAAAAATTCCAACCAAAGCTTGTTTTGAAGGAAATTAAATTATATTTCAAATGCAATTGATCCCATGGTCATTGGATTCACCATTTGAAAAATATGAGCTCAGACATTACAAAGTCAACAAAAAGTGGTTTTTTGTCAAAGGCCATAACATCAAGATAACTTCTCCAAATGAAAAAAAGTTTCCAAAGTAACTTGTAGAGGACATCTTGAGGTTTCTAAAAAGTACAAGAACTCCTTCATATGATAAAAATTGAGGGATTTATACCTTGTTGAAGTTGGCCATATTTTGGGAAAATGCATGAAATCAACATTGATCAAAAATGTTTTTTTTCCAAAAGGGGCCAAGTTTCCATGATCCAAACATGATTCTAATGATGCTAAGGGCCTCCCACGACCAACCTAAGGCCCATAGCATTTTTATTTCTTTTTTGGTTTATTTTTATTACATTTAAAGTTAAATTGAAAAAGAAATGGTGAAGGATAATGATACAATGCTTGATTCTTAAGCTAAAGCCACCAAGAATGATTCAACTCTGCAGCAAGAGAAGTACATAGCAGGCCTAGAGCAAGAGGTTGAAGAAAATTCAAAGCCATGGCCAAAGAATTCAAGATTTCTTATATTAAAAAATTCAAAGTTCAAAAAAGCAATCAATGCTTGATAACTTCAATTTTAAGCACTTCATTGCTTATAAATGAAGTAGAACACTTCAGTAGGACAACACACACGAATTCAGAACCAATATTATGCTTATACCACTCTTGTAACAACTTGTTATTTTGAAGAAAATTTGAAATTCGAATTTTAAATTCAAGCTCACTTCAATAAAAACTAAACACTCAAACACGTTCCCTAACCTTCATTGAATATATCCCAATCATTTTCAACAAGCAAAGCACTCATAATCAAGCTCCATAGCTCACGGTTTGCTCAAACAAAAACTAACCAAAATCTCATTATACATGCATATTTAGCACGATGTAATCATATATTTGAACTTGGTTTAATGTTCTGATCGTTTCTGGACATTTAATTAAGGTTTGGTAAAGTATTCACGAAGCCACCATTTTAGGGTTCTTGATCTCAAAATTAGGGATTCTCGAATCAGGCAAAATTACAGGTTCAAAGTGGTCACATTAAACTCGTATGAACCAGACGAATTGAACCATGGCCTCGCGCCAAATTTCTTTCATGTTTTGCTTGTATTCGTTGTTGCACAGGTGTAATAGGTTGAAGTTTTTTGCAGCACCTGCAAATGAGCGGTGTAAAAGATCCATTCTGATGAGGAAGACGAGATATGGCGTCCTCTGATTGGTTGGTTTGCGCGCGCGTGTATTTTGAAGTTCAGACCAATCATGTGCTTCATGTTCCACTATTATATCATGTGCCCTATGTTTGCAGCCATCTGATTTCATTAATCCAAGATCCAATGCTCACGAATGCACATCCATATCATGGACTCCACTGATTATCACACAGGATCACAATTAATATATTTTTCTATTTTATTTAATTTTCTTTCAATAATTATTTAAAAAATAGTTTTAAAAATCAGAAAAATATACAAAAAATATTTTTAGGTTTATAAAATAATCTATTATTTTTTGACATAAAAATATTTTATTTTTTCTTGATAATTAAAATATTTTGTTTAATTAATTAGTATATATTTATATATTTGCTTTTTAATTATTTCAACCTATCAAAAAATCAGAAAAAATATGTTCTTTTTATTAAATTAGGTTTATATATTATAGACTAATTTTGTATATATTTAGAATATTTTTCTCTTTAAGTTTAAATTATGTGTGTAATTATTTGTATAATTATATGTTAATTTAACTTAATAATTTCCAAAATAACTTCAAAAAATCCAAAAAAATTAGTTTTATTTTAAAATTAATTAACAAACAATATGAACATATTTTAGACTTGATTTTTAGGTTTAAATTTTATTTCTACCTTTTTTCTCATTTTAATTAAATTAATTACGCATTAATTCTAATTAAAATCAACCATCTAAAAATCCAAAAAAATACTTCCTTTTATCTTATTGCAATTTAAATTCATAGATAAGTGGATAGGTTGTCAAAATCATGTAAATAGCGTAGTTTACATTTCCTGCACAATCGATGTAATAGCGTAGATTTACTTTCCGCATTTTACATTCCCGCATTTTAATTCCTGTACATATAAAACTGCGTGTATGCCAAGAATAACAACTGAAGCGTTAGGTCACTAACTTCAAAGACAAAAATATCTGAATCAAAACACAATCACACTTGCACCTCTTAGGGTAATCCCTCTGTTACTCTTTTCAAAAATCAAATTCTACTGTTTCAAATACAAATCCAAACTTTTGTTTACATCCGGTAAAAGGAGAATTTTCTAAAAGAAATAGGAAAGGACCTTATAAACTTAGGGTAGATCTCCTAAATTTCTTGCTCAAATCAAAACAACAAATGTCTCACATATTCATTGTTTTTCAAAACAAAACTTTCAAAAAAGACAATACTTGGTATATATCCAAACAAGGATCATTACGAAGTTAAAGCTTTTTTTTCAAAACATCTTTCGAAAGATAAAACACTTTGTATACATCCGCACAAGGATCATTACAAAGTCAATTTACAAAATGAATTTTAAAACCACATACAAGCATTTCAAGGCAAGACAAATGATTCAAACAAGTGAGCTAAGCAATTAAGAGCCCATGGATAACCATGGATACAAAGGGGTGCTAATACCTTCCCTTTGTATAACCTACCCCCGAACCCAAAATCTCTTAAAGGTCTTTTTCTGTTTCTTTTATAAACATTTCCTTAATTGGATAAAATAAAAGTCGGTGGCGACTCTCTGATTTTCAAAAACTCAAAAAATAAAAGAAGAGTCAGTTCGTATCTCTCACGAGATAGAAAAAACCGAGGGCGACAGAGGGTCATAAGTAACCTTCTGCCTCTTAGCTTCTTTAGCAGCTTCTTCTGCAGCCTTTCTCTTCAGCCTTGCTTCTTGCTTCTTCTGAGCCTTCTTCTGAAGATCAGATTGAGAAGGAAGCACTCTTCCTCGAATCCATGCAGGATCAACAGAAGATTGAGTTCTAACAGAAGCTTCCAAGTAATGCTTAACTGCCTTGTGAAGTTCTGCTTGGAACAAGGTAGCAAAGCCTTCAACTGGAATTCTTCTAGTCAGAATGTCTGGGAAGACAAAAGGAACAGAAGTTATCTCCTTGATAAGTTCCATTCTTAGCAGATCAAAACCATTGAAGATATGACCCTGAGTGACTCTAAAGAATTTAGACGTCCTAATAGTCTTTAGAGAGTCCATCAAATCACTTTCTATCAGAATGTCTGAAATCATTCTGGCGAAAGGAATAGTATTTCTTTGAAGATGAGGATACTTCTCACGTTCTTCATCCCTTGATTCTTCAATAGCCATTTTTAGATTCTGGAACAGAATGTTGGAGATGTTCATTTCAATCCTTCTTCCAATGCAGAAGAGAGTGTATTTGTGATCAGGACTGATGTAAGAGGAGGAGAACGATTGCCTTCTGTGATGGAGAGAACCCAGAATAATTTCAGCCCAAACTTGATAGAACGCCCTCAATGTACCAGTTTTATGAGATTCAATACCAGTAGCAAACGAGATTTGTTTTTCAACCTGTAGCCAACTGACTCAACCATGAAGAGGACCAGTGCATCCTTCTTCATCATCCAAGTTGTACAGTTTCCTGATCAGTTTCTCAGTTATCACAACTTCATGCCCTAGTACAAAGGAGATGATGGCAGTTGGAGTAACGGTTGCATGAGCCCAGAAATCTTTCACAAGAGCCGGATAAATTGGTCCAACCAATCTATCAATATAGTTTGACCATCCTTGTGCCATAATCTTTGCGTCAGGTTTGAAACCATATGCTTTCAAATTCTCAAAATCTACTGAGGACTCACAAAGAACTTCCATTTCTGATGGAGGAATGGAACAGGTCTTCAAAGGAGCAAACCTATGCTTGCTGAAAACCAGTTGAGTAGAGGACATTTCTTCTGCTTGGTTTGAGGTACTTGAAGGATTCATGATGAAATGCTAAGTTACAGCCACAAGCTAGGGTTTATGCGATGAATGCAGAAAGAGAGGGATGAATGAAGAGAGAGAGTGAAAAAGATGAAATAAAGATGAGGCGGGGTATTTAAAAGATGAATAAAAGAAAATAATAAATGCAATATGGTTTAAGTGAAATGATTACAGAAAAACATGACATCAATTTGCATTTAATGAGAAATGACGTTAGGAGAGATAAAGTGACAAAATGAATTGATTTGCACAGTTACCTAGGGCGGCGTCTCCTCAACTGCACGCATGCTTGTCCAGAAATAGTAAACACGTGTTCGTTTTCTGGAAAACTGGTGACAGCTGTTTTACTTTAAAAGAGATTCTGAATCAACTTAGATAATGAAACGTTAGTAATAACAGAATCAGAACTTCTAACTGATCATTATCAGAACTTCTTATATGCACATAATCCCAACACATTTCAGAAGTTAACCATACATAAGATCTTCTCATCTTCTCATTATGGGCATAAATCCATACTGATACTTTTCAGAATGAACTTAAACCTATCTTCAGCAAGGGGTTTTGTAAAGATATCAGCCCATTGGTGGTCTGTATCCACAAAGTTTAAAGAGAGAACACCCTTCTGAACATAGTCCCTAATGAAATGATGTTTAATCTCAATATGTTTAGCTTTGGAATGTAAGATAGGATTCTTAGATAAACCTATAGCAGAAGTATTATCACAGAAGATAGGAATGTTACTCTCATATATTTGATAATCTTCTAGCTGACTCTTCATCCAGAGCATTTGTGTGCTAAAACCAACAGCAGCAACATATTCTGCTTCTGTTGTTAAGAGGGCAATGGTAGCTTGCTTCTTGCTGTACCAGGAGATAAGATGACTTCCTAGAAATTGACAACTTCCAGAAGTACTCTTTCTTTCAATTCTATCTCCAGCATAGTCAGCATCACAAAATCCTACTAAGTTGTATTCTTTAGATTTTCTGTAGACTAAACCAACATTAGTAGTACCTTTCAGATACCTCAGAATTCTCTTAACAGCAGTTAAGTGAGATTCTCTAGGATCTGATTGGAATCTAGCGCACAAATAAACACTGAATAGAATGTCAGGTCTAGAAGCAGTTAAATATAGAAGAGATCCAATCATACCTCTGTACAACTTCTGATCTACCTTCTTACTTACCTCATCCTTACCTAGAACACACGTTGGATGCATAGGAGTTTTGGCTTCTTTGCTTTCAGAAAGATTAAACTTCTTCAGAAGTTCCTTCACATACTTCATTTGATGAACATAAGTTCTATCAGAAGTTTGATTGATTTGAATCCCAAGAAAGTACTTGAGTTCACCCATCATACTCATTTCAAATTCAGCCTGCATAGACTTAGCAAACTCCTTTCCAAGTGAAGCATTAGATGTTCCAAAAATAATATCATCAACATAAATTTGACAAATTAAGATATCCTTCTTAAATGTCTTACAGAAGAGAGTCGTATCCACTTGTCCTCTAGTGAAACCATTGTCTAGAAGGAAAGAACTTAATCTTTCATACCAAGCTCTAGGAGCTTGCTTCAATCCATACAATGATTTCTTAAGTTTGAAAACATGTTCTGGAGACTTAGAGTCTTCAAAACCAGGAGGTTGGTGAACATAGACTTCCTCATCTATATACCCATTTAAGAAGGCACTCTTAACATCCATCTGATACAGAGTGATGTTATGCTGAGTGGCAAAGGAAATTAATAAGCGAATAGATTCTAACCTGGCCACTGGTGCAAAGGTTTCTGTATAGTCAATCCCTTCTTGTTGACTATATCCCTGAGCCACCAGTCTGGCTTTGTTTCTTACCACTTCTCCCTTCTCACTGAGCTTGTTTCTGAAAACCCAATTTGTACCAATGATGTTGAATCCTTTTGGTCTAGGAACCAAATCCCATACATCATTCCTTGTAAACTGATTAAGTTCTTCTTGCATGGCAATTATCCAGTCTGGATCTTCTAGAACTTGATCAACAGAAGTTGGCTCGATCAAAGAAACAAGACCTAATTGACATTCTGCATTGTTCTTAAGGAATGCTATAATTTTGATAGGATCATCTTTCTTTCCAAGGATCACATCTTCTAAGTGAGCTGAGGTGAGTCTAGAAGATCTTCTGACTGTTGGCTCTTCAGAAATTCTGAGATTCTCAAACTGCTTTGGCTTTTCAAGACCAAGCTTATCATCAAATCTGATATTGATTGATTCTTCTACAACCAATGTTTCAGTATTGTATACTCTGTAGCCTTTGGAGAGTTCAGAATATCCAAGAAGGAAACATTTTTGTGCCTTAGAATCAAACCTACCAAGATGATCTTTAGTATTCAGAATGAAACAAACACATCCAAAAGGATGAAAATATGAAATGGTGTACTTTCTGTTCTTCCACAATTCATAAGGAGTCTTATTTAGAATAGGTCTTATAGAGATTCTATTCTGAATATAACATGCAGTGTTTATTTCTTCTGCCCATAAGTGCTTAGCCATATTGGTTTCATTGATCATGGTTCTGGCCATTTCTTGTAGAGTCCTATTCTTTCGCTCTACAACTCCATTTTGCTGTGGAGTTCTAGGGCAAGAGAAATCATGGGCAATACCATTTTCTTTGAAGAACTCCTCAAAAAATCTGTTCTCAAATTCACCACCATGATCACTTCTGACCTTTATGATTTTGCACTCCTTCTCAAATTGAATCTGAGTGCAGAATTCAAAGAACACTGAATGAGACTCATCCTTGTGTTTTAAGAACTTTACCCACGTCCAGCGGCTATAATCATCTACGATGACTAATCCATATTTCTTCCCTCTGACAGATGCTGTTTTGACTGGTCCAAACAGATCAATGTGCAGAAGTTCTAACGGCCTTGAGAAAGAGACAACATTCTTAGATTTGAATGCAGGTCTGGAGAACTTGCCCTTCTGACATGCTTCACAAAGAGCATCTGTTTTGTATTTCAGATTTGGGAGTCCTCTGACCAGATTTAGTTTGTTAATCTGAGAAATCTTTCTCAAACTAGCATGTCCTAATCTTCTGTGCCAGACCCATTGCTCTTCAGAAACAGATATAAGGCAAGTCACCTTCTGCTTCTCAAGATCTGAAAGATCAATCTTATAAATGTTGTTCTTTCTCTTGCCTGTAAATAGGATTGAGCCATCCTTCTGACTTACATCCTTGCAAGACTTTTGATTGAAGATTATGTCATAACCATTGTCACTTAATTGACTTATGGAAAATAAGTTATGCGCTAATCCTTCTACAAGAAGTACATTAGTTATGGAAGGAGAGTTACCAATACTTATGGTTCTAGAGCCAATAATCTTGCCCTTCTGATCTCCTCCAAACTTGACTTCTCCACCAGACTTAAGCACCAGGTCTTGGAACATAAACCTTCTTCTCGTCATGTGTCGCGAGCACCCAGAGTCCAGGTACCATGACATCTTGTGCTTTGTCTTCTTTGCTATTAAGGATATCTGCAACAGAAATTATCTTCTCCTTAGGTATCCACAATTTCTTGGGTCCTTTCTTGTTAGTTTTCCTCAAGTTCTAATTCAACTTGGGTTTAGCATGATAAGTAACAGGAGGAACAACATGATATTCTTTAGGTTTGACAGCATGATATTTTTTAGGTTGTGTCACTTGCTTTTTGGTGTGTGTAGTGTTAAAGCTTTTGGCATGTGAAGTGAGCCTAATATCATGTGAGTGGCCATATTTGAACTGATCATACAATGGCTTGTATGTGATTTTCAAATCATCAACAGGTTCAAATTTGTGTGAGGTATCACCCTCATAGCCAAAACCAAACCTTTTGTTTCCAGAAACACCATATATCATAGAAGCAAGATGACTTCTGCCAATACTTCTAGATAGGAACTTTCTGAAGCTCGAGTCATATTCTTTCAGAATATGATTGAGACTAGGAATGGATTTTTCTGATTCAGAAGGAGATCCAATATCTTTGGATAATTTTAAAACTTTTTCCTTCATTTCAGAATTTTCCACTTCCAGCTTCTTAGTTTCAAATTCAAATTGCTTTTTCAGCTTTTTGTATTTGATACTAAGATGAGCCTTGAGTTCCAGAAGTTCAGTTAAGCTGGAAACTAAATCTTCTCTAGATAGTTCAGAAAATACCTCTTCAGAATCTGATTCTAATGTAGATTCTGATCCATCATCCACTGTGGCCATTAGTGCAAGATTTGCTTGCTCTCCTTCAGAGTCTGATTCTGATTCTGATTCAGAATCATCCCATGTTGCCATAAGACCTTTCTTCTTATGAAACTTCTTCTTGGGATTCTCCTTCTGAAGTTTTGGACATTCATTCTTGAAGTGTCCAGGCTCATTGCACTCATAGCAGATGACCTTCTTCTTGTCAGATCTTCTGCCTCCAGAAGATTCTCCTTTTTCAGGCTTCTTTGAACTTCTGAAGCTTTTGAACTTCCTTTGCTTGCTCTTCCAGAGATGGTTTACCCTTCTGGAGATCATGGACAGTTCATCTTCTTCTTCTGATTCTGATTCTTCAGAATCTACTTCTTCATCCTGAAAAGCGTTAGTGCATTTTTTATAATTAGATTTTAATGCAATAGACTTACCTTTCTTCTGAGGTTCATTAGCATCCAGCTCGATTTCATGACTCCTCAGAGCACTGATCAATTCTTCAAGAGATACTTCATTCAGATTCTTGGCAATCTTGAAAGCAGTCACCATAGGACCCCATCTTCTTGGCAAGCTTCTGATGATCTTCTTGACATGATCAGCCCTTGTGTATCCCTTGTCAAGAACTCTGAATCCAGCAGTTAGCGTTTGAAATCTTGAGAACATCTTCTCAATGTTTTCATCATCCTCCATTTTGAAGGCTTCATATTTCTGGATCAAGGCAAGAGATTTAGTCTCCTTGACTTGGGCATTTCCTTCATGGGTCATTTTCAATGACTCATATATGTCATAGGCAGTTTCCCTGTTAGATATCTTCTCATATTCGGCATGAGAGATAGCATTCAGCAAAACAGTCCTACACTTATGATGATTTTTGAATTGCTTCTTTTGATCATCATTCATTTCTTGTCTTGTAAGCCTTACGCCAGTAGCTTTCACTGGATGTTTGTAACCATCCATCAGCAGATCCCATAAGTCACCATCTAAACCAAGGAAGTAACTTTCAAGTTTATCTTTCCAGTATTCAAAGTTTTCACCATCAAATACTGGTGGTCTAGTATAACCATTGTTACCATTTCCATTGTATTACTCAGCAGAGCCAGATGTAGATGTGTTTGATGGATCTTCACCAGCCATCTTGACTTAAGTGTTTTTCTCTTCCTGAATCTTTTCTAAACACGGTTAAGTGCTTGCACCTTAGAACCAGGCTCTGATACCAATTGAAGGATAGAAAAACACTTAGAAAGGGGGGGGGGGGGGGTTTGAATAAGTGTAGCTTTAAAACTTGTAAGATAAAAACAATTTGCACAATGATTTTTATCCTGGTTCATTGTTAACTAAACTACTCCAGTCCACCCCCTTGGAGTGATTTACCTCACCTGAGGATTTAATCCACTAATCACACGAGATTACAATGGTTTTCCACTTAGACAACTTCTAAGTCTTCTAGAGTATACTGATCACAACCTGATCACTCTAGGAACAATCTGCTTAGATACCCTCTAAGACTTTCTAGAGTATACTGATCAACAACCTGATCACTCTAGATCTTACAACTTAATGTAAACAAATTCTTTTAAGAGTTACAATGCTTCTTATAAATCTATTATCACAACTGTGATTTTCTCTTAAGTTTAAGCTTAATCTCAATAATATATTACAACAGCAATGTAGTGAGGTTGAAGTTGAAGTTTGAGAGCTTTTGAATTTGACAGCGTATCAGCGTTTTTGTATAAAGTCTTGTATTCAGAATTCGTAACCTAGCTTCTCATCAGAACTTCATATTTATAGGCGTTTGAGAAGATGACCGTTGGGAGCATTTAATGCTTTGCGTATTTCGTACAGCATTGCATTTAATGTTTCACTCTTTTGTCAACTACCTCGAGCCTTGCTTTCACTGTGTCTACTGACGTTGCCTTTAATAGCTTTCAACGTTCCTTTTGTCAGCCAGCTTAGCCTGCCAGCTAGTACTTGCTTCTGATCTGATGTTTGTGTGAACAACGTTTGAATATCATCAGAGTCAAACAGCTTGGTGCAGAGCATCTTCTTGTCTTCTGACCTTGAAGTGCTTCTGAGCGTGATACCATGAGAACTTCAGTTTCTGCTTCTGATCTCAAGTCCTTCTGATGCTTCCATAGACCATGTTCTGATTCTGCTTGACCATCTTCTGATGTCTTGCCAGACCATGTTCTGATTCTGCTTGACCATCTTCTGATGTCTTGCCAGACCATGTTCTGATGTTGCTGCTGAACCTTCTGAGTCAGTGCTTCTTGCGCTGATTTTGTGCATACTCTTTATATAATTCCTGAAATGGAAATTGCATAGTATTAGAGTACCACATTATCTCATACACAATTCATATACATTGTTATCATCAAAACTAAGAATATTGATCAGAACAAATCTTGTTCTAACAACTATAATACTGGGGGCAACGTTCAAGACATCCATGTCTTCCCACAAATCCGGTTTCACAGGAACATGTCCCCACAGAGTAATCATTAAGAAGATATCTTCAAATGTTCTCGTTCCAACAAAGACTTACTTCCTCAACTGAGTTTACATCTTCGACACTGCTGGTTCCCCGATACTATTCTCTTCTCCAAACAGGGTTATTCATCTCCCTTATCCCCAGTCAGGGTACATCAAGATCAATCATTCAAATGGCTCTCATCCCCAAGCAGAAATCATAAACCCCTAGCTGAGCATCTTCAAGACAAGATCAAACATCAAAATCACAATGATATAGAGATTTATTTTCTCAATGAAGACAACATAAATCATATTCATACATCATATATCATAAACATATTCATACATTGCATACATTACCTCATAATAAATTCATACATAACATGCGAGTTTCTCATTTATTTTGAGAAACTCGTCACATAATACATGCATCATGACATTGCATAAAGACTAACTTTACCTTTTTCAAGATACAGGAACAAGCAGATGAACAATATCTCTGATCTAATTCAGTTACTAAGAACGGTGCTGACACGATCGACCTTTAAAGATCTAATTCTATCATCACGAACGGTGTAGACACGATCATCTCTCCAAGTCTAATTCAGTTACTACGAACGATGCTGATACGACAAAAGATCTAATTCAGTTACTACGAACGGTACTGACACGGTCAACCTCCCAAGATCTAATTCCATCATCACGAACGGTGTGGACACGATCAATTTTCCAATGTCTAATTCAGTTACTACAACGGTGCTGACACGACAAAAGATCTAATTCAGTTACTACGAATGGTGCTGACACGATCGACCTGCAAAGATTTAATTCCATCATCATGAACGGTGTGGACACGATCAACCTTCCAAGATCTAATTCAGTTACTACGAACGGTACTGACACGGTCAATTTTCGAAGATCTAATTGTTAGAACAAGATTTGTTCTGATCAATTATCTTAGTTTTGATGATAACAATAATATGAATTTTGCTTAAGATAATATGGTACTCTAATCCAATGCAATTTCCTTTTCAGGAAATATATAAAGAGTATGCATAATTCAGCGCTCAGAAGCTTTGTCTCAAAGGGTTCAGCATGCAACATCAGAACATGGTCTGGCAAGACATCAGAAGATGGTCGAAGCAGAATCAGAACATGGGTCTATGGAAGCATCAGAAGAACATGAGATCAGAAGCACTGAAGTTCTGATGGTATCACGCTCAGAAGCACTTCAAGGTCAGAAGATCAGAAGATGCTTTGCACCAAGCTGTTTGACTCTGATGATATTCAAACGTTGTATTCACAAACATCAGATCAGAAGGAAGTACAAGTGGCAAGCTACGCTGACTGACAAAAGGAACGTTAAAAGCTACTATAGGCAACGTCAGTAGACACAGCGTGAACAAGGCTCGAGGTAGTTGACAAAAGCGTATAACATTAAATGCGATGCTGTACGGAACACGCAAAGCATTAAATGCACTCAACGGTCATCTTCTCCAACGCCTATAAATATGAAGTTCTGATGAGAAGCAAGGTTAACGATTCTGAACAAAAACAACTCATATTAACTTGCTGAAACTCTGTTCTAATCAAAGCTCAGAATCTTCATCTTCATCAAAGCTCACTACATTGCTGTTGTAATATTTTAGTGAGATTAAGCTTAAACGTTAAGAGAAATATCACAGTTTGTGATTATAGCTTTTAAGAAGCAATTGTAATACTCTTAGAATTGATTACATTAAGTTGTAAGGAACTAGAGTGATCGTGTGGATCAGAATACTCTAGGAAGTCTTAGAGGTTATCTAAGCAGGTTGTAACTAGAGTGATCGTGTGGATCAGAATACTCTAGAAAGTCTTAGAGGGTATCTAAGCAGTTGTTCCTGGAGTGATCAGTGTGTGATCAGAAGACTCTGAAAGACTTAGTTGCTGACTAAGTGGAGAACCATTGTAATCCGTGCGATTAGTGGATTAAATCCTCAGTTGAGGTAAATCATCTCTGCGGGGGTGGACTGGAGTAGTTTAGTTAACAACGAACCAGGATAAAAATAACTGTGCAATTTATTCTTATCTGTCAAGTTTTTAAAGCTACACTTATTCAAACCCCCCCCCCTTTCTAAGTGTTTTTCTATCCTTCAATTGGCATCAGAGCGCCGGTTCTAAGGTGCAAGCACTTAACCGTGTTTAGAAAAGATTCAGGAAGAGAAAAACGCTTCAGTAAAAGATGGCTGATGAAACTGCAAAGTCTACACCTGCATCTACATCTGGCTCTGCTGAGCAACACAACGGTAACAATGGTTATACTAGACCGCCGGTATTTGATGGTGAAAACTTTGAATACTGGAAAGATAAACTGGAAAGTTACTTTCTTGGTCTAGATGGTGATCTATGGGATCTTCTGATGGATGGTTACAAACATCCAGTAAATGCCAGTGGCGTAAAGCTGACAAGGCAAGAAATGAATGATGATCAGAAGAAGCTTTTCAGGAATCATCATAAATGCAGAACTGTTTTGCTGAATGCTATCTCTCATGCTGAGTATGAGAAGATATCTAACAGGGAAACGGCCTATGACATATATGAGTCCTTGAAAATGACTCATGAAGGAAATGCTCAAGTCAAGGAGACTAAAGCTCTCGCTTTAATCCAGAAGTATGAAGCCTTCAAGATGGAGGATGATGAAGACATTGAAAAGATGTTTTCAAGATTTCAAACTCTTACTGCTGGATTGAGAGTTCTTGACAAGGGATACACCAAGGCTGATCACGTAAAGAAGATCATCAGAAGCTTACCCAGAAGATGGGGTCCTATGGTGACTGCATTCAAGATTGCAAAGAATCTGAATGAAGTTTCTCTGGAAGAGCTTATCAGTGCCTTGAGAAGCCATGAAATAGAGCTGGACGCAAATGAGCCTCAAAAGAAAGGTAAGTCTATTGCATTAAAATCCAATATCAAGAAATGCACTAACGCTTTTCAGGCTAGAGAAGAAGATCCTGAAGAATCAGAATCTGAAGAAGAAGATGAACTGTCCTTGATCTCCAGAAGGCTAAATCAACTCTGGAAGAACAAGCAAAGGAAGTTCAGAGGCGTCAGAAGTTCAAAGAAATTTGAACGTGGAGAATATTCTGATGACAGAAGATTTGACAAGAAGAAGGTCATGTGCTATGAATGCAATGAGCCTGGACACTTCAAGAATGAATGTCCAAAACTTCAGAAGGAAAATCCCAAGAAGAAGTTTCATAAGAAGAAAGGTCTTATGGCAACCTGGGATGAGTCAGAAGATGATTCAGACTCTGAAGATGAGCAGGCTAACTGTGCGCTGATGGCGACAGAAGATGACGGATCAGAATCTACATCAAAATCAGATTCTGAAGAGGTATTTTCTGAACTTACTAGAGATGAGTTAGTTTCCGGTCTAACAGAACTTCTGGAATTCAAGTCTCAGATTAGTCTTAAATACAAAAAGCTGAAAAAGCTATTTGAATTTGAAACAAAGAAGCTTGAGTTGGAGAATTCTGAATTAAAAGAAAAACTTTTAAAATTATCCAATAATGTTGGATCTCCTTCTGATTCAGAAAAATCCACTCCTAGTCTAAACCATATTCTGAAAGAATATGATTTAAGTTTCAGGAAGTTCTTATCTAGAAGTATTGGCAGAAGTCAGCTAGCTTCTATGATATATGCTGTGTCTGGAAACAAAAGAGTCGGCATTGGTTTTGAGGGTGAAACCCCATACAAACTTGAACCTGTTGATGAAATGAAATTCACATACAAGCCATTGTATGATCAGTTCAAGTATGGCCACTCCCATGATATTAGGCACACTTCACATGCTCAAAGTTTTCACATAACACACACCAAAAAGCATGTGACACAACCTAGGAAATATCATGAAACTCGCATTAAAAATTATCATGTTGTTCCTCCTATTGCTTACAATGTTAAACCCAAGTTCAATCAGAACTTGAGAAAATCTAACAAGAAAGGACCCAAGAAAATGTGGGTACCTAAGGATAAGATTATTCCTATTGCAGATATCCTTGGCTGCAAAAAGGACAAAGCACAACATGTACTGGTACCTGGACTCTGGATGCTCACGACACATGACAGGAAGAAGGTCTATGTTCCAAGACCTGGTGCTTAAGTCTGGAGGAGAAGTCAAGTTTGGAGGAGATCAGAAGGGCAAGATAATTGGCTCTGGAACTATAAAGTCTGGTAACTCTCCTTCCATTTCTAATGTACTTCTTGTAGAAGGATTAACACATAACCTCTTATCTATCAGTCAATTGAGTGACAATGGTTATGATATAATCTTTAATCAAAAGTCTTGCAAGGCTGTAAATCAGAAGGATGGCTCAATCCTATTTACAGGCAAAAGGAAGAACAACATTTATAAGACAGATCTGCAAGATCTTATGAGTCAGAAGGTGACTTGTCTTATGTCTGTTTCTGAAGAGCAGTGGGTCTGGCACAGAAGATTAGGTCATGCTAGTTTGAGAAAGATTTCTCAGATTAACAAACTGGATCTTGTCAGAGGACTCCCTAATCTGAAATTCAAATCAGATGCTCTTTGTGAAGCATGTCAGAAGGGCAAGTTCTCCAAACCTGCATTCAAGTCCAAGAATGTTGTTTCTACCTCAAGGCCATTAGAACTCTTGCACATTGATCTGTTTGGCCCAGTCAAAACAGCATCTGTCAGAGGGAAGAAATATGGATTAGTCATCATAGATGATTATAGCCGCTGGACGTGGGTAAAATTCTTGAAACACAAGGATGAGTCTCATTCAGTGTTCTTTGATTTCTGCATTCAGATTCAATCTGAAAAAGAGTGTAAAATCATAAAGGTCAGAAGTGATCATGGTGGTGAATTTGAGAACAGATCCTTTGAAGAATTCTTCAAAGAAAATGGTATTGCCCATGATTTCTCTTGTCCTAGAACTCCACAGCAAAATGGAGTTGTAGAACGAAAGAATAGGACTCTGCAAGAAATGGCCAGAACCATGATCAATATAACCAATATGGCTAAGCATTTCTGGGCAGAAGCAATAAACACTGCATGCTATATTCAGAATAGAATCTCTATCAGACCTATTCTAAATAAGACTCCTTATGAATTGTGGAAGAATAAAAAGCCCAACATTTCATATTTCCATCCTTTTGGATGTGTATGCTTTATTCTGAACACTAAAGATCATCTTGGTAAGTTTGATTCCAAAGCACAAAAATGTTTCCTTCTTGGATATTCTGAACGCTCAAAAGGCTACAGAGTATACAATACTGAAACATTGATTGTAGAAGAATCAATCAATATCAGGTTTGATGATAAGCTTGGTTCTGAAAAACCAAAGCAGTTTGATAATTTTGCAGATTGGGATATTGATATATCAGAAGTTGTTGAGCCAAGAAGCAACGCATCAGAAGCAGAGCTTCTCAGAAGCAAAGAATCGGAAGATCAAGTATCAGCTTCTCTGGAGAATCTAAGCATTTCTGAAGAACCATCTGTCAGAAGATCATCCAGACTCATCTCTGATCATTCAGAAGATGTCATTCTTGGAAAGAAGGATGATCCTATCAGAACAAGAGCATTCCTTAAGAACAATGCAGACTGTCAATTAGGTCTTGTATCTTTGATCGAGCCAACTTCTGTTGATCATGCTCTAGAAGATCCAGACTGGATAATTGCTATGCAAGAAGAACTGAATCAGTTTACAAGGAATGATGTTTGGGATCTTGTTCCTAGACCAGATGGATTCAATATAATCGGTACAAAATGGGTCTTCAGAAACAAGCTCAGTGAGAAAGGTGAAGTGGTAAGGAACAAAGCCAGACTGGTGGCTCAGGGTTATAGTCAGCAAGAAGGGATTGACTATACAGAAACCTTTGCACCAGTGGCCAGGTTAGAATCTATTCGTCTATTAATTTCATTTGCCACTCAACATAACATCACTCTCTATCAGATGGATGTTAAGAGTGCCTTCTTAAATGGTTATATAGATGAAGAAGTTTATGTCCATCAACCTCCTGGTTTTGAAGACTCTATGTCTCCTAATCATGTTTTTAAACTAAAGAAATCGTTGTATGGATTGAAACAAGCTCCCAGAGCCTGGTATGAACGCTTAAGTTCTTTCCTTCTGGATAATGGTTTCACTAGAGGAAAAGTGGACACTACTCTCTTTTGTAAAACCTTTAAAAGGGATATTTTAATTTGTCAAATATATGTAGATGATATTATTTTTGGAACATCTAATGCTACACTTGGAAAGGAGTTTGCTGAGTCTATGCAGGCTGAGTTTGAAATGAGCATGATGGGAGAACTCAAGTATTTCCTTGGAATACAAATAAATCAAACATCAGAAGGAACGTATGTTCACCAAACCAAGTATGTGAAGGAACTTCTGAAGAAGTTTAATCTTCTAGACTGCAAAGAAGCCAAAACTCCTATGCATCCAACATGCATCCTAGGTAAGGATGAGGTAAGTAAGAAGGTAGATCAGAAGTTATACAGAGGTATGATTGGATCTCTTCTATATTTGACTGCTTCTAGACCTGATATTTTGTTCAGTGTTTGTTTGTGTGCTAGATTCCAATCAGATCCTAGAGAATCTCATTTAACTGCTGTTAAGAGAATTCTAAGGTATCTGAAAGGTACTACTAATGTTGGCTTAGTTTACAGAAAATCTAAAGAATACAACTTAGTAGGATTCTGCGATGCTGACTATGCTGGAGACAGAATTGAAAGAAAGAGTACTTCAGGAAGTTGTCAATTTCTTGGAAGTCATTTGATCTCCTGGTATAGCAAGAAGCAAGCAACTATTGCTCTATCAACAACAGAAGCAGAATATGTCGCTGCTGCTGGTTGCAGTACACAGATGCTCTGGATGAAGAGTCAGTTAGAAGATTATCATATATATGAGAGTAACATTCCTATATTCTGTGATAATACTTCTGCTATATGTTTATCTAAGAATCCTATTCTTCATTCAAAGGCTAAACATATTGAGATTAAACATCATTTCATAAGGGACTATGTTCAGAAGGGTGTTATATCTTTAAACTTTGTTGATACAGACCATCAATGGGCTGATATCTTTACAAAACCCCTGGCTGAAGATAGGTTTAAGTTCATTCTGAAGAACATCAGTATGGGTTTATGCCCAGAATGAGAAGATGAGAAGTTCTTACGTATGAGTATCTTCTGAAATGAATGTGGATGTTTTTTTTAAATCAGAAGTTCTGATTGAAATCTTTTAGAAATTATGATTCGGTTATTACTAACGTTTCATTGTCTAAGTTGATTCAGAACCTCTTTTAAAGCAAAACAGCTGTAACGTTTTATCTCGGGATGGTAAACCTGTCGTTACTGTTCATGGATAAGCGCGCGTGCAGTTGAAGGGACGCCGACCATAGGTAACTGTGCTAGTCACCTCATTTGTCTTTATTATCTCTCCTCATGTCACGTAACATTAAATGCTATCCATCATTTGTTTCATTTTATTTTCTTTTAAATACTCTTCAAACGCTTCTCCTTCCCTCTTATATTTTCTCTATTACACTCTGTCCTTGTTTTCCTTCTCTATCTTTTTGCATTCATATCAAACCCTAGCTGCTCATTATCTGCAAACCCATCATGAACTCTTCATCAAGCCCAGGAAACCATGAAAATGATCAAAACAAAAAGAGAAAAGCAGTTGAAACATCTTCTTCCAAACCCAAAAAGATAAAGATCACCTATGACCCTCTCAAGGTGAATCCATTCGAAGCAAAGTTATCTGGAAACTATTCTAGACGTGTGTTTCAACCCCCTGGTGAAAGCCCTCCATCATCTCCATCTTCTTCCTCATCTTTTTACCTTCAAGACTCAACTTCCTCCTCATCTAACCTTTCCTCTCCCTCAACCCATTCCAATGAAATCTCTTCATTTTCACCTACTGAGAATGTTGTCTCTGATAAAGATTGTGGAAGATCTGCATCAGAACCAAGTCTCCCTGACCCCTCGCCTGGAAGCCCAAGAAGCAGTCAATGATGCGTTTCACTTCTTCATGGCAAGGAAAACTGCAACTAATGACAGGGTTCAAGACATGCTGGCACAGATTTTGTCTTAGCTAGGGTCTTAGTCCTTTGGTCTTTGTAGTTTTCTTTCCTTGTTGCATCTGTTTTCCTGCATTCCTCTCTTGTAATCTTTTTTGATTATAAATGAAAAGTTTCCTTGTTTTACATTTCATTGATTTTGGTTGTCGTTTTATTCATCTGAATCCTTTGAAATACTCTTTTTGATGTTATGACAAAAAGGGGGAGAAGATAAATGATAAATGATTTAATTAATCTATCAGTTGCTGGGTAAAGCTCCCACACATTTTCTAACAAGAACTGCAAGTTCTATATGGTTTAAGTGTTTTGCAGGTATAAAGAAGTGAAGAGAATCTTCAAAGCAAACACAAGAAGCAAAACCATAAGAAGTGTTATTCTGTAAAAAGAATAAGCTCATGGAAACTGAAGCAAGCTGAGTGCTGTCAAGCTTCAGAAATCAGAAGCAAGAAAGAAGAATAAATCAGAAGCACTGATAATAGAATTTGATCCATATTTGTCTATTCGCTCTGACAAAATTCTATTTGCTCTGATACATTATTTTAGCCTATATGGCTCTGATACATATAATGTGTTCGAATATACATTTTATGTTCTGACTCGTTCATGCTGACTTTTGTCGTTTAGTTTTTGTTCTGTAACATTTCAGGATGTAGAGATGCTCTGATGATGCTCTGGTACATTCAACAATGTTCTGATACAAATCTAGCATGAAGTGATGTTGGTAGAAATTCAAAGCTCTGAAGCTATCCGAGGGAAGCAGAAATCAGAAGCTGTGAATGTTCTAAAGATCCAGAAAACTCAAGTTCTGAAGCTGTCCTAAATGGAAGCAGGAATCAGAAGCTGTGAATGTTCTGAAGATCAAAGAAATTCAAGTTCTGAAGCTGTCCTAAATGGAAGCAGAAATCAGAAGCTGTGAATGTTCTGAAGATCAAAGAAATTCAAGTTCTGAAGCTGTCCTAGATGGAAGCAGGAATCAGAAGCTGTGAGTGTTCTAGGGATCTAAAGAAATTCTAGTTCTGAAGCTGTCCAATGGAAGCAGAAGTCAGAAGCTATGAATTCTCTGAAGACAGAAGCTTATGTGATCGTCTCTACCGAAATAATCAGGGAAGTCTTTTATTAAAGTTCTTCGAGTATTTATTTCAGGGGGAGATTATTTATCTCAGGGGGAGATTGTTAATCTCAGGGGGAGACATATTCATATGCTTATGCTATAGCTGTGTAATTTGTCTTTTGCCGTCTGCTCTTTCTGATCGCAAATTCATATCATTTATATATGTTTTTGTCATCATCAAAAAGGGGGAGATTGTTAGAACAAGATTTGTTCTGATCAATTATCTTAGTTTTGATGATAACAATAATATGAATTTTGCTTAAGATAATATGGTACTCTAATCCAATGCAATTTCCTTTTCAGGAAATATATAAAGAGTATGCATAATTCAGCGCTCAGAAGCTTTGTCTCAAAGGGTTCAGCATGCAACATCAGAACATGGTCTGGCAAGACATCAGAAGATGGTCGAAGCAGAATCAGAACATGGGTCTATGGAAGCATCAGAAGAACATGAGATCAGAAGCACTGAAGTTCTGATGGTATCACGCTCAGAAGCACTTCAAGGTTAGAAGATCAGAAGATGCTTTGCACCAAGCTGTTTGACTCTGATGATATTCAAACGTTGTATTCACAAACATCAGATCAGAAGGAAGTACAAGTGGCAAGCTACGCTGACTGACAAAAGGAACGTTAAAAGCTACTATAGGCAACGTCAGTAGACACAGCGTGAACAAGGCTCGAGGTAGTTGACAAAAGCGTATAACATTAAATGCGATGCTGTACGGAACACGCAAAGCATTAAATGCACTCAACGGTCATCTTCTCCAACGCCTATAAATATGAAGTTCTGATGAGAAGCAAGGTTAACGATTCTGAACAAAAACAACTCATATTAACTTGCTGAAACTCTGTTCTAATCAAAGCTCAGAATCTTCATCTTCATCAAAGCTCACTACATTGCTGTTGTAATATTTTAGTGAGATTAAGCTTAAACGTTAAGAGAAATATCACAGTTTGTGATTATAGCTTTTAAGAAGCAATTGTAATACTCTTAGAATTGATTACATTAAGTTGTAAGGAACTAGAGTGATCGTGTGGATCAGAATACTCTAGGAAGTCTTAGAGGTTATCTAAGCAGGTTGTAACTAGAGTGATCGTGTGGATCAGAATACTCTAGAAAGTCTTAGAGGGTATCTAAGCAGTTGTTCCTGGAGTGATCAGTGTGTGATCAGAAGACTCTGGAAGACTTAGTTGTTGACTAAGTGGAGAACCATTGTAATCCGTGCGATTAGTGGATTAAATCCTCAGTTGAGGTAAATCATCTCTGCGGGGGTGGACTGGAGTAGTTTAGTTAACAACGAACCAGGATAAAAATAACTGTGCAATTTATTCTTATCTGTCAAGTTTTTAAAGCTACACTTATTCAAACCCCCCCTTTCTAAGTGTTTTTCTATCCTTCACTAATTCTATCATCACGAACAGTGTAGACACGATCATCCTTCCAAGATTTAATTAAGTTACTACGAACGGTGCTGACACGATCAACATTCGAAGATCTAATTCTATCATCACGAACGGTGTAGACACGACCATCTTCTAAGATCTAATTCAGTTACTACGAACGGTGCTGACACGGTCAACTCTCAAAGATCTAATTCTATCATCACGAACGGTGCTGACACGATCAATCTCCAACAGACACTTCTCAACATACTAAGCTCAGATGCAGCCTAACGTACGACCCACTCTGTTACTTCTCAATACAAAGGATTCAGTCTAACGCACGACTCATCCAAGGATATAACCTGACATACGGTGTATTCTGACAATTATCAAATACAAATCGGATCCAGTCTAACGCACGACCCATCCTTCAGCCTAACGTACGGCTTTCCAGACATTTATCAAACGCAAATTGGATCCGGTCTAATGTACGACCCATCCTTCAGCCTAACGCACGGCTTTCCAGACATCTAACAATGCAAACTGGACCCAGTCTAACGTACGACTCGTCCTAAAAAGTATAGCCTGACGTACGACTTACTTTGACACTTATCAATACGGTGGATTCAGTCTAACGTACGACTCATCCTAAGTATATCCTTCAGATACGATCTAACGTATGACGTATTCTGACTCTCAAATCTATCAAACTGGATGGCATCTTTAAGCACATCTCAATCAAGTCTCTCAACATCCGGATGGCATCTTTAAGCCCATTTCTGACAATACTCTGCCTGGATGGCATCTCTAAGCCCATCTCCGGAAAAAGTCCCTATCCCAGCAAGGGCAAATTCCTGGGTATTCTAGTGTTCAATCCTCTTCTACCTTCAAATTTCGACAGCCACACATGCCAATCTATATTCTCAGGTATAAGAAGATTGAACAGGGGCAGCTGTCATACCCCAAAATTTTCCCACCACATTTTCATACTCAAGCTCATTTGAATATCAAAGTCTCAATACTTGACTGAATATACACTCTCCTAAATGTAATACGGTGAACTGACTTTTTGAAATGTGCGGATAGCAAGAGTCGCCACCGACTTTTATTTTATCCAATTTATAGAAAGGCTAAAAGAACAGAAAAAGACCTTTGAAAGATTTTGAGTTCGGGGGGTAAGTTATACAAATGGAAGGTGTAAGGCACCCTTTGCATCCATGGTTATCCATGGGCTCTTAATTGCTTAGCTCATTTGTTTGTTTGAATTGTTTGAAAAGATTTTGAATAAGAAAAGATTTCGAAGAAGAACTTTAGCTTGTAAATAAGCGTAGTCTTTTTGAATTTGATTTTGAAAAGAGTGGGAAAAAGGATTTTGAATTTAGAGCAAGCAATTAGTAGCAACTACCCTAAGTTTGAAAAAAACGTTCTTTTAGCTTTTCGGGTGAAAGGGTCTATCCATACCATAAGAGGGCAGGAAGTCTTTCGATTGGATGTTCAATGGTCATCGAGAACAATCGTTCGCCACAAGACTGTCCCATGCCATAAAGAGGGCAGGTAGTCTAAGGGAAGGATATAATAGTCATTTTGTCTTTTTTAGGCATCATGCGAGGATACCTTAGCAATAAGGACAATCACTCTTTATAAGGCAACCTCGGGGGAGTTTCAATAACTTTGAAGGCAACACTGCTTTAGGTATCCTCGGAATCGAGGGACTTGACTATTTTTAGGCAACAAAGTTAAGGCAACAAGGCAACAATTAATAGGCAACAAGCAACAAGAGGGATTACCCTAAAGGTGTGTGTGTGGCACAATCATGTGGTTAACTTCAATGACATTTATCTTATAAGTTAGTGATCTATGTTCAATTCATGGTTGCACTCCCTATTTTACTAACCACGCAGTTTAAATTTGCAAAAATTAAAACCTATGCTATTACAATAAACACCTGCGGGGATGGGGGAATTAAAAGGCAAAAGAAAACCCTTATAGGGTAACAGAAAAATAAAAGATCTTTGAACGCCTTGATCTTCCTTGAACCCTTGATTGACTCCGATTATCTGAGAATTAACAGAAAATAATGGAGTGAGTGTAGGAGAAGTTCCTTAACAGATGAAGTAAACCCTAACTGAACCTATAGGGCAAAAGTAAAAATTAATAGAAATCAAATTTAAATAAGAAAAGGGATCGGGACTTAGCTTCTTGATTGGCATGACGCGTAGTCGAAGATTTTCGATTAACCCTAAAAAAATTAAGAATGAAGAAAAGAAATAGTTAGTGCATTAACTGATCTAACCCTGAACCTAAAAGGGTTATTTAAGAAAACTTATTGTGACCTTAAAAGGTTTATAAGGCTAAAAATGAAGGTTAATGGATAACACCTACCAATAGCAGTGATTAATGATCATGATAAAATCAGGGTCTTAAGGCGTAAATAATTATTAGCTAAGAAACCCAACTTGTATATGAAATTATTATAATACAAAATGTTTAAATTAAGTAAAAATAAGAAAAAGAAATAAATAAAAAGGAATGAAAAATAAAATAGGAATTGTATAATAAACAATAAAAGGGAAATACTTAGCTTTAATCCAGTGTGGTTGTCCCTTGAGGGTGTATGGTGCACCCATAACTTTCTGGGCGTGAGATCTGATTGCAGGGGAATCCAGTGGTTGGTGTTGATAGTGTATCGTAGGTCTTCGTAAATGTTGCACACTTGATCAAACGGTGCCCAGCAAAATAAATGTTTTAAAAAACTTGCAGGACGTTAGGATCGAGCCCAAGTCCTCTTGGTTACCAATATAGCTTGTGAAGACAATTTTTTCTACAATTTGGTTTTGATGAAGACAAGATCTCAATTGCAAAAGGAATGGATCAATTCATATGAAAGCATAAAGATTCAAGTATTTCAAAAGAGTTTAAACTTCATTGATCAAAGATATTAAGGTATATAATATACAACTCTCTTGATGCATAAACAAGTGTTCTCAAACATTCATACATGTTCCATAATATTTGCAAATCATTAGAAAATCATTCAAGCCATTAAAAATGAGTTTTTGGCATTTTTTGCATGTGGGAACCGAGTTCCAGTTTGGAGGAACCGGTTCCCAGATCCCACTGCCCAGCATATTTGCGCTTCATCATGTCCAGGAACCGAGTTCCACATTCTGGGAACCGGTTCCCCAGTTCAAATTTTCAAATTTTTTTAACGTTGCATATAGGGAACCCGGGTTCTGTTTTAAGGGAACCGGTTCCCACGTGAATTTTTTTGAAAATTCAGAATTCTTTTCATTCTTCAAAAGGTACCTCTTCATCTTTTATTCTTGCATCCTTCCATACAAAATAACCATTTGTAAAGGTGTCTTAGAGGCTATATATTTCAGATTTTTAGATTTTATTCTTCACCTCTTTCATTCAAATAATTCAAACAATTCAAGTGTCCATATCTTTCACAAAAATCATCAAGTGTCCATACTTCATTTTTATTTGAAACTTTGTTCATACAACTTTCACTCAAATACCAAAGTTTCATATCATACATCCATTGAACACTTGTTTATCATTAAAAGGAATTATATGCTTGAAAGGGAAGATCAATCCAAGATTGATATATTATTCATCTTCATAAATTCTTGTATCATTCAAAAATTATTTTTCCTTACTATCCAGGATTGTTGGAAGTAAGTATTGTGTTTGAAGAGGATTGTTCTTCATTCACATTAGTGTTGTTTGATCTTAAAGGTGTTAAGAACCTTTGATCACCCTATAGGTTAGATAGTAGGCATAGGCTTGTACAATAAATCTAACTATAGTGAAATCTCTTTCGTGTTTGAAAGGGGACTGGAGTACTCTCGGATTGTGAGGGGAACCAGTATATATCGTTGTGTTCTTTATCTTTCCGCATTTACCGCTTTCATCACCATTACCAAGATAAAGATACAAACCATCAAAAGCCTTCAAATACTTAACAAAAAAAGTTAGTAAAAACATTCTCATAAAACCGATTATTTTTAAAAACCTAATTCACCCCCCCCCTCTTAGGCGCACTCTTTTACTTACATTTGGCATCAGAGCAAGTTATAGGTAACTTGTTCCTAAAGATCCAGAATGGCTTCCGCAAATCAAAGACCGGTTTTCAAAGATGGTGGTTCTAACAACAAGCCTCCATTGTTTTGTGGTGAATATTTTGACTTTTGGAAAATCCAAATGAAGGCTCATCTAGAAGCACAAGGAGAAGAAGTTTGGGAGGCTGTCCTACAAGGTCCTCATGTTCCTACAACGGTTGTTAATGGTGTGGGATCGGAGAAACCTAAAGCGTCATGGGATGATAATGATAGAAAAAGGGTTCTTGCTGACAAAAAGGCGATCAGTCTTCTTCATGGTGCTCTTAGTATGGATGAATTCTTCCGAATATCAACATGTACAACATCAAAGGAAATTTGGGATACTCTTGTAGAAACTCATGAAGGTACCGCTGAAGTAAAAAGATCAAGGTTGAATACTTTAAGCCAAGAGTACGAACTGTTTAGAATGAAGCCCGGAGAAACTATTCTCGATTTGCAAAAACGATTCGTACATTTGACAAATCACTTGAAGGCACTTGGTAAGACTCTTACTACCGAAGAACTTAATCTTAAAGTGCTCAGATCTTTGACAAGGGAGTGGCAACCAAAAGTGACGGCGATATCCGAAAAGAAGAATTTATCAAAACTTACTTCCGCAACACTATTTGGAAAACTTCAAGAATATGAGACAGAACTTGGAAGATTGGAAAAGCATGAGAACTTAGAGAAGAAATCCAAAGGCATTGCATTAAAAGTAGATTCAAAGGAAAGAAAAATGAAAGATACATCGGATGAAGATGAAAACTTCATGCTTCTTGTAAAAAGGTTAGGCAAATTTTTTGGTAATAAAAATAATATTGATAATGCTAACTTTGTCAAAAGGAAGAAATTCTCAAAGCATAAGGATAAAGAAGCATCCACTTCATCACAAGAAGTAACATGCTATGAATGTGGGAAACAAGGACACATAAAGCCGGAATGTCCAAAACTTTCTAAGAATAATGGATTCAAAGGCAAGAAGGAATTCAAAAAGAAAAGGGCCTACATAGCATGGGAAGATAATGAAGTAAGTTCCTCATCGGACTCCGATAGTGACGAAAGTGCAAACCTAGCACTAATGGCATCACACCACTCCGACGATGAAGAAGGCGAGGTTAGTTATGATGATTCTCTTTTTAATAATGGTGCACAAGGTGCAATAAATGAATTGTTAAATGAATGTAAAATTCTCTATAAAACTATCTCATCTCAAAAGAAGATAATATCATCTTTAGAAGAGAAGGTTAAGATAATTGAAGAAGAACATAAAAATGACAAAGAAAAAATGATTAGTGTTCAAGAAGATAATGTTGCATGCAAGAATTGTGAATCACTTTCCTTCCAAATTGTCCAATTAAAACGTGTTTTAGAAAGATATGAAAAAGGGCAAATTGGATTGGAAAATGTTCTTAGCACACAAAGATACTCCAATGATAAGAGCGGACTTGGTTTCTCTAAATTTGATAAACCAACATCCAACAAGACTATCTTTGTCAAGGCTAGTAACCAACCAATTCAAGAGAAAGTGATCAAGCCTAAAGTAATGCAACATTATCCTAAAAGGAAGAACTTTGTTCAAAAGAAATCTTATCCTCCTAGATATAGAAGTAACTTTGAACCTACTTGTTTTTATTGTGGTATTATTGGTCACACACCCAATGCTTGTTATGTAAGGAACTTTAGTGTTCCTAGTGGACATTATGTATGGGTAAAGAAAGGAACTAACTATGATGGACCCAAAGCCATTTGGGTACCTAACAAAACTTAATTTGTTTTGTAGGTTTGCTTGAAAACCACTTCAAACCTATGGTATCTAGATAGTGGTTGTTCAAAGCATATGACGGGAGACCTAAACCAATTTTCAGATCTAAAGTTAAAGGCCAAGGGCTTTGTCACTTATGGAGACAACAATAAGGGAAGAATTCTTGGCAAAGGCAAAGTTGGTGCACCACCTTTCACATCCATTGAAGATGTTCTTTATGTTGAAGGACTAAAGCATAATCTTCTAAGCATTAGCCAACTTTGTGACAAAGGCTTCAAGATCAAATTCACTAAGGAAGAATGCTTGATCATCGATGAAGTCACCAATGAGGTAAAACTCAAAGGTACAAGAATTAATAACATTTTTATGATTTCTTTAAATGATTTATCTTTGAAAGTAAAATGTCTTTTGGTAAACAATAATGAATCATGGTTATGGCATAAAAGAGCAGCCCATATTCATATGGATCATTTAAATAAATTAACCAAACATGATCTTGTTATTGGCCTACCTAAGATAAAGTTTGTCAAAGATAAATTATGTGATGCATGTCAAAAGGGAAAGCAAACCAAATCATCTTTCAAACCAAAGAATGTGGTGACTACAACAAGACCACTTCAATTGTTGCATATGGATCTATTTGGTCCATCAAGGACAAGAAGCTTCGGAGGTAATGTATACGCTTTAGTTATTGTTGATGATTATTCTAGATATTCTTGGACTTTGTTTCTTGTGCAGAAAAGTGATGCTTTTAGAGCCTTTAAGAAGTATGCAAAACAAATCCAAAATGAAAAATCATTAAAGATTGTATCCATAAGAAGTGATCATGGTGGAGAGTTTCAAAATGCATCGTTTGAAGAATTTTGTGAAGAACATGGTATCTCTCATAATTTTTCAGCACCAAGAACTCCACAACAAAATGGAGTAGTCGAAAGGAAAAATAGGTTTCTAGTGGAACTTGCAAGAACAATGCTTAGTGATGCAAATCTTCCTAAATATTTTTGGGCGGATGCGGTTAGTACGGCATGTTATGTTGGAAATCGAGTAATCATTAGACCTATCTTAAAGAAGACTCCATATGAACTCTTCAAAGGAAGAAAGCCAAACATTGCTCACTTTCACATTTTTGGATGCAAGTGCTTTGTTCTAAACAATGACAAAGACAATCTTGGTAAGTTTGATGAGAAATCCGACGAAGGTATATTTCTTGGTTATTCTCTTTCTAGTAAAGCATATAGAATTTATAATAAAAGAACTTTAACTATTGAAGAATCTATGCATGTATCTTTTGATGAGACTAACACTTCCAAAGAGGAAATAGTTGTTTGTGATGATGATGATCCTTTAGATTTACCCCCGGAAGAACCTTCAAATGATACAATTGTGAAGGCACCGGAAGTACAACAAGAAAGTGTTCAACAAGAAAGTGTTCAACAAGAAAGTGTACAACAAGAATCAAACACCAATGATCTACCAAAAGAATGGAGAACTCATAGAGATCATCCTATTGATAAAGTTATTGGTGATATTAGTCAAGGAGTTGCAACAAGATTAAATCTCAAAGATGCTTGCTTACACATGGCTTTTGTTTCTCAAATTGAACCTTCCAAAGTTGATGAAGCCTTAGGAGATGATCAATGGATAAATGCAATGCAAGAAGAATTAAATCAATTCGAAAGAAATCAAGTTTGGGAACTTGTTCCTAGACCAAGTAATAAACATATCATAGGTACTCGATGGGTGTTTAAGAACAAACTTGATGAGAATGGTATAATTGTTCGAAACAAAGCAAGATTGGTGGCCCAAGGTTACAATCAAGAAGAAGGAATTGACTTTGAAGAAACATTTGCTCCGGTTGCAAGGTTAGAAGCTATTCGTCTTTTACTTGCTTATGCATGTTCATTAAATTTTCAGCTTTATCAAATGGACGTCAAGAGCGCATTCTTAAATGGCTACATTAATGAAGAAGTCTATGTCAAACAACCCCCGGGATTTGAAGACTTCAAGAATCCTTCACATGTCTTTAAGTTGAGAAAGGCTCTTTATGGCTTAAAGCAAGCACCAAGAGCATGGTATGATAGACTTAGCAATTTTTTGTGTGAAAAGGGTTTCGAAAAGGGTAAGGTTGATAAAACTTTGTTCATTAAGAAAATCAAGAGTAACACTTTATTGGTTCAAGTCTATGTTGATGATATCATTTTTGGATCGACTAACAAAGAAATGTGTGAGGAATTCTCATTGATGATGCAAGGAGAATTCGAGATGTCTATGATGGGAAAGATGAACTACTTTCTTGGACTACAAATTAAGCAACTCAATGATGGAATCTTTATCAATCAATCCAAATATTGTAAAGAACTTTTGAAGAAGTTTGATATGGATAATTGCAAAGCAATGAATACTCCAATGGGCTCCGGTACATATGTTGATCAAGATGAATCCGGTACTCCAATTGATATTACTAAGTATCGAGGTATGATTGGTTCTTTATTATATTTGACGGCAAGCCGTCCTGACATAATGTTTAGTGTTTGTCTTTGTGCTCGCTTTCAAGCAAATCCAAAGGAATCACATCTTATGGCGGTTAAAAGGATCATGAAGTATCTCAAAGGAACGACCAACGTTGGCTTATGGTATCCTAAAGGTAGTGTGTGCAATTTAATTGGTTATTCTGACGCGGATTATGCAGGTTGTAAAACTGATCGTAAAAGCACAAGTGGTACCTGTCACATTCTTGGAAATGCATTAGTATCATGGGCTTGTAAAAAGCAAGCATGTGTTGCTCTTAGCACGGCCGAAGCGGAATACATAGCAGCGGGTAGTTGTTGTGCACAAATTCTTTGGCTTAAGCAACAACTTTGTGACTACGGACTTGATCTCGGATGCATTCCTCTTCGATGCGACAACACAAGTGCAATTAATATTACAAAAAATCCGGTCATGCATTCTAGAACCAAACACATAGACATTCGACATCATTTTCTCCGAGACCATGTCCTTCAAGGAGATGTCGAAGTAACATTTGTGGATACTCATAACCAACTTGCGGATATCTTCACCAAACCACTCGCAAAAGAACCTTTTTACAAAATTCGGCGAGAACTTAGAATTTTAGATGAAAAAGATATATGATTCTTCATTTGGTAAAAATAAAGGTACACATATGATTAATATTTTATCTATATATATATATATATATATATATATATATATATATATATATACTAGCAATAATGTCTATGGTTTTCTATGTGTAAAATGCTTCTTTCTATGCATTTTTTAGCTTTTTTAGTTAAGGAACCCGGGTTCCCAAAAGGGGGAACCGGTTCCTAGTCTAGTCTGCCAGTTTTTTACGCATGCTTAAAGGCTGGAACCCGGGTTCCCAAAAGGGGGAACCGGTTCCTGCGTAACTTTTTTATTATTTTTGCTTTTTTTTGCTACATGTGATAACTCTCTCTTCTTTCTATATGACATATTCTCTTTTCTTTTATGTTCCCTTGTCTTTATTCCTATGTCATAACTTGTCCCCTTCTCTTCTCTCTATGTATCATAACTTGTCTCCTATTTTGAATTTATTTCACTCTTTCTCATAACTCATTCTCATTCACTCCATTCAACCTAACTTTGACCTACTTTATTTCACATTCAAACTCATTCATCTCACTCTTGACTACACTACTCATCTTCTTCAACCTTCCTCCACTACCATTAAAACCCACTAAATCAAGCCTTTACTCCACCAAAATTAAAACCCACTCATCCAATCTCCTATATATACTCTCACATATCCAAAACTCATATCACAAAACTCTCCATAAACTCAAATCCGAAAATCCCCTTCTCAAACCCTAACTTTCAAAAAGCTTCATCCATGGCTTCTTCATCAAGAGCATCAAAGGGAAAGAAAAAGGCAAGGAATGATTTTGATGAACAACCTCTTCCAAAGAATCCAAAGCTTAACATTCGGAATAGGCCTCTCTTGATTTCAAAATATGGTAACCTTGAAACCTTTCCTTCTCATAGTTTTATATTTCCGGAAAAACTAAGATATCAAGGGGTTTATGATTTTGTAAGTGATTATGGCAAAATATATCCGGATTTGGTTAAGGAGTTCTATGATAATTTGACTATTGTGTTTGGTAATGATTTATCTAACCTAGAAGAAATTAAGCTCACTTCTTCGGTTCGTAACAAAACTATTAGGATGGATGTTGCTTCTTTTGGTAATTGCTTAGGAATCCCTACTACCGGCCAAGTTTTGGTTGCCGGTTATACACCCGAGTGAGAAGGCTTTAGCAAAACACAAAGCTTTTTAGATATGATCCGACCATCCCAAACCGCTTCCGTAACACAACAAAACCCTCTATCCTCAAAGTTTAATATGTTTGGATCAAACTTTCCGGTTAATGAGAGAATGCTCCACTTCATCCTTGCCTATGTTTTGCTCCCAAAACATTCTAATCACTCCCGTGTTAATGAGGTAGAACTTTAAGTGCTTTATGGTGTCAAGAATAACATTCAAATCAATTGGGCTGTCACAATGTTGCTCCACATGCATAGGCTTCAACATTTGAGTGGTGGTTTACCTTATAGTAGACCCATTACACATATCATGAAAGCTGCTGGTGTGAACCTTAAGAATCAACCTTCTTTACCTATGACTCCAAGGGAATGTGAGATCAATGACAAAACCGCTCTCAAGAATACCGGTATTGTCTTAGCCTTGGACGGAACTTTTGTTTACAAGGATGATGACCTTCCACCACCCATTCCGGAAGGAGGAGCTACTTTGGATATAGTCTTCAACAAATTCTGTTCTATTGAAACCACCATTGCTAATCACTATCAAGAACAACAAGCGGAAAATGCCTTCTTTCGCCAACAATTTGCTCAAATCCTCCAATACCATAACCAACCCAATCAAGAGGATAATGGTGGTCAAGGCCAAGATGATGAAGGGATTGATGGCATGGATGATGAATGAGCATTATGTGTCTAATTTGTTTCCTTTCAATTTATATGTATTTTCCGTTTAATGTCCTATTTCGTTTATGCATTTCTAGTTTGTACTATGGTTTAATTTTCTATGTTGTGTTTTATTAAGTTTCAATTTCTATATTGTAAGACTTATGGTGTGTTCTTTTAATCATTATTTCTATGTGTTAACTTTTATTTCTATTATCATACATGATATTTTCTATCTTTCATCTTCTTTCCCATTCCTTTTTGCTAATGACAAAGGGGGAGAAGAATTATATATATACTATATATGTGCACATGTATGTTTGTATGTTTCTCTAACAATTTGTAGCAAGCAAATCTTCAATAAAAAAAATGGACTCAAGCAAAGCATCAATTATCATATGCAAATCTTCAATAAAAGAATGGACTCAAGCAAAGCATCAATTATCATATTAAGGGGGAGCTTTGTTTTAGGGGGAGAAGATCCAAATGTTAAAGAAACATCACCATTCTACCAATTTCAAGTATTTTGTCATCATCAAAAAGGGGGAGAATGTGAAGACAATTTTTTCTACAATTTGGTTTTGATGAAGACAAGATCTCAATTGCAAAAGGAATGGATCAATTCATATGAAAGCATAAAGATTCAAGTATTTCAAAAGAGTTTAAACTTCATTGATCAAAGATATTAAGGTATATAATATACAACTCTCTTGATGCATAAACAAGTGTTCTCAAACATTCATACATGTTCCATAATATTTGCAAATCATTAGAAAATCATTCAAGCCATTAAAAATGAGTTTTTGGCATTTTTTGCATGTGGGAACCGAGTTCCAGTTTGGAGGAACCGGTTCCCAGATCCCACTGCCCAGCATATTTGCGCTTCATCATGTCCAGGAACCGAGTTCCACATTCTGGGAACCGGTTCCCCAGTTCAAATTTTCAAATTTTTTTAACGTTGCATATAGGGAACCCGGGTTCTGTTTTAAGGGAACCGGTTCCCACGTGAATTTTTTTGAAAATTCAGAATTCTTTTCATTCTTCAAAAGGTACCTCTTCATCTTTTATTCTTGCATCCTTCCATACAAAATAACCATTTGTAAAGGTGTCTTAGAGGCTATATATTTCAGATTTTTAGATTTTATTCTTCACCTCTTTCATTCAAATAATTCAAACAATTCAAGTGTCCATATCTTTCACAAAAATCATCAAGTGTCCATACTTCATTTTTATTTGAAACTTTGTTCATACAACTTTCACTCAAATACCAAAGTTTCATATCATACATCCATTGAACACTTGTTTATCATTAAAAGGAATTATATGCTTGAAAGGGAAGATCAATCCAAGATTGATATATTATTCATCTTCATAAATTCTTGTATCATTCAAAAATTATTTTTCCTTACTATCCAGGATTGTTGGAAGTAAGTATTGTGTTTGAAGAGGATTGTTCTTCATTCACATTAGTGTTGTTTGATCTTAAAGGTGTTAAGAACCTTTGATCACCCTATAGGTTAGATAGTAGGCATAGGCTTGTACAATAAATCTAACTATAGTGAAATCTCTTTCGTGTTTGAAAGGGGACTGGAGTACTCTCGGATTGTGAGGGGAACTAGTATATATCGTTGTGTTCTTTATCTTTCCGCATTTACCGCTTTCATCACCATTACCAAGATAAAGATACAAACCATCAAAAGCCTTCAAATACTTAACAAAAAAAGTTAGTAAAAACATTCTCATAAAACCGATTATTTTTAAAAACCTAATTCACCCCCCCCCCCCCTCTTAGGCGCACTCTTATACTTACATAGCTCCCCTGCCACTTGTGCTGTTACTTGTTAGTCATAAATCAAATACCTCGAATACATATTATATGAATAAAACGTTTTAATTGGGGAATTCAAAACAAGGTCAAACCAGGGCCCACATGCTGCACTTGCATCCAATCAAAAGTGGTGAGAGGAAACTGATTTTTTGACTGACCAATAAAATAGGATACGCGTGCGGTCCATGCTTCACGTCTCTATTCATCATCTTCATCAAATAATTAGCTACGGATTTGCTCCCATTCTGCTGCAAAAAATTGACTACGAAACCTTCATAGCCATACCTGCACATGGAGCAACCGCGAAGAGCATTCGAGACAAGAAAACAAACAGCCCAAATTGCATGGAAAACAGTCCCTGATTACGAATATGAACTGGTTTGCCTTAAAACGCGTTGAAAACATGGATATGGTGATGAAGCTTCATCTTGCCCTAGTCATGGCGATTTGGGATTTCGGCCTCCCTTCTTATGCATGATGGTTCAGTTCTTCCCCAAATCACTCCACAAACTCAACAACAATGTCAAATTCAAATAAAACATGATGGTTCATGAGATATAATCAATCAAAAAGCATGCATGAATATGCAAAGTTGATATGTTCAATATAGATGCTATATAGCTTAAACAACGATGTGTTCTCACTCTGAATTACCTTATGGAGATAATTGGACGATTAAAAAATCCTGAGGATGCTTGGAACAAGAGATGCAAATTTTCCTATTCTTGAGTTTTTTGAAGTGGCAAACCCTAGTGTCTTATCTCCCTTTTTTGTTCTCCCCTCATGCAGCAGTTTACTTGTGTATATATAAGAGGAGAATTAGGTTTAAATTGTGGGCTTGGACATCATGTTCAAAGAAAACTATTTGATTGAAAAATAATGTGAAAATTTGCTATTTTTGGATTTTATTGTTTTCAATCTTTTCCAATCCCTTTTGCACGAAATTTAATTCATATTAATCATGTTTGGATGATTGGATTTGATTGGGAAATCATTCTTTTGATAAAATCTAATTATTTCATATTTTTACTTAATTTATTTAACATTTAAATGAATAAAATTCAAATAAATGAAATAAATATCATAAAAATAAAATAAATAGGTTTATAAGTCTTGGTATGGTCCATGGATATGTTTGAAATCCAAAACTTAGGCCCAAGAACTCAAACTATCAAAATTCTATATTTTGCATGAAGTGTAATTTCTCAAAATCGACCAACTTGTGCAAACCATAACTCATTCAAATTTTATCATATGGAGATGATATAGGACTTTTTGGAAAGCCCAAGATGCCCTCTACAAGCCACTTTGGAACATATTTTCCATTTGAGGATTTTATCTTGATGATATTGCTCCTGGAAGAAAACGGCTTTTTTGCGATCTTCTTGAAGGACCTGTAATGTTTTGGCCTATATCTCTTATGCAGAAGCATTTCTGGATCTTGGACCCAACATCAAAGTTGTAGAGAATTCAATTTCCTTGAGAATGAGCTTTGGTTGAGGAATTTTTGAGAAAGTATGAGAGAGATGTGGCTGGTCAAAGTCCGGTTGACTTTTTCCTATGAAACCCTAATTTAGAAACTTTAGGTTTTGTTGATTTTTGATCATTTCTTGATGAATCATGATCAACCCTTGATCAAATAATGAATTATACTTCCAAATGAGGATGTTGACCAAAAATCAGGAATTTTGACTGCACTTTGACCACAGTTGACTTTTAGGTCAAATTAGTCGACTGTTGACCATTTGAACTTTTGATTAATCAATCTTGTGAATCAAAGCTTGCAACTTGGCATGAGGATCCTTTTGAGCATATGAGAGGCCATGGAGTCCACTTGAGGTATCAGAAGTTGATTTCTCTTTGAGAAGATCAAAACCCTAGTTCAAAGGCATTCGTTTAGGAGGTAGGTAGCTTTGAGCAATTGGAGATCTTTGAGCATTTGAAAGTCAGATGGACTGAAATATGATTAAATATGATGGGAAAATTTTGGGGTATGACACTAAACAGCAGCACTCCAACTAGGGTTTTGATCTTTTTAAAGTAAGATCAGATTTTGATGTCTCAAATGGATTCCATGGCCTCTCATATGATTCAAAGGATCCTCACCTCAAGTTTCAAGCTTCAATTCCTAGGATTGCCCAGTCAATTGCTCAGAAAGTATACCCAACTTTGACTGATCATATCTCTTTCATACTTTATCATAAATTTCCCAAACAACGCCTATTCTCAAGGAAATTTCATTCTCTACAACTTTGATGTTGGGCCCAAGGTCAAGAAATGCTCCCGCCTAAGAGAAATGAGCCAAAACTTTATAGGTCCTTCTAGAAGCTCGCAAAAAGTAGTTTTTTGTCAGGAGCCACATCGTCAAGATAAAATATCCAAATGCAAAATATGTTCCAAAGTGGCTTGTAGAGGACATCTTGGGCTTTCCCAAAAGTCCTAGAACATATTCATACGACAAAAATTGAGGGAGTTATGGTCTTTTGAAGTTGGTCAGTTTTGGTGAAATGCATGAAGTCAATATGAGCAAAATGGATTTGTTGAACAAATGGGCCTAAGATTCTCATCTCAAACATGATCATAAGCTTAATAAGGACCTCTAAAACCATTTTCATACTTCTGTGATTCTTTTATTTTTATTTTATTTATTTATTTAGATTTTATTCCAATAAATGCTAAATAAATTTAGTAAAAAAAAAAAACTAAAGTAAAGGAATCAATTTGCATGGTTTTTGTTTTGGTCAAATGAAGGTCTAATAAACACCTTGAGGGCCAAGAAATGTCATTGGTGCATGACCATGGTTTTATTTTTATTTATTTTGATATTTATTCAATATAAATCAAAATAAATTGAAATAAAATACCTAAGATTGGATTCAGCCGTGAGAACTTATTTTCCAAGCCAAAATCAAATCTCCAAATTAATAGGAACCATGTGAATGTGATTGGAAAGAAGTTATGCCAAAAATAGCAAGAATATATTACTTTTTTTTCATCAAATTTCCCTCCAACAAAGATTTGATTTCTTTCCCATATGGTTTGCCCTAATTCATTCCCCTATATATACTTAACAAGATCAAACTAGAAGAGGGCGAAAAATTGGCATGGGAGAGCTAGGGTTTCACGTCACAAACAACTCATAAACTAGGGCAAAAGAGATCTTGTGTGGCAGCCACCCTCAAACTAAACTAAGGTCATAATCTTTTTCCTGAAGTGATTTTGAGTTAGTAAAAGTTGATACATCATCAACACATCACGTAAGCTCCATGTTATATATCATTCATGTTTATTCAAAGTTGTGATCATTGAATCTTGTTATCTAAGGGGTTTCCAGGAATTTCGTTGCTTCTAATGTGTTTGTTGCAGTGTTTAGGACGGTGTGGATCCATTGTTTCAGAGTTTTAACGTGAGGATAAGAATTCACCATTACTAGGGCTTCAAAGATGGAAGCTTCGTTTTCCATGCTCCAATCCTTGTTTACCCAAAACGATGGCACCTTTGAGTCTGTAGCAAGCTTTTAAGACAATCTGGGCGCTTTGCTTTCATTAATCATTTGATTGTCGCAGGTTCTAGGTCGCTGCCATAGATGAACATAAAACCTTGGAAATTTCGCAGGTATATTCGCAGCAATTTCTCAAACTAAATCCGCAGGTAATTGTGGAGAAGATGATGACATGGATGCTTGAAACATTGACGCACGCGTGGGAAGCCCTTAATGGTGGGTCAGACGTCTCCTATCTCTCACCAATTCCCATTGGCCAGTGAACCTTGAAGGATAGAAAAACACTTAGAAAGTGGGGGGTTTGAATAAGTGTAACTTTAAAACTTGACAGATAAAAATAAATTGCACAGTTATTTTTATCCTGGTTCGTTGTTAACTAAACTACTCCAGTCCACCCCCGCAGAGATGATTTACCTCAACTGAGGATTTAATCCACTAATCGCACGGATTACAATGGTTCTCCACTTAGTCAGCAACTAAGTCTTCCAGAGTCTTCTGATCACACACTGATCACTCCAGGAACAACTGCTTAGATACCCTCTAAGACTTTCTAGAGTATTCTGATCCACACGATCACTCTAGTTACAACCTGCTTAGATAACCTCTAAGACTTCCTAGAGTATTCTGATCCACACGATCACTCTAGTTCCTTACAACTTAATGTAATCAATTCTAAGAGTATTACAATTGCTTCTTAAAAGCTATAATCACAAACTGTGATATTTCTCTTAACGTTTAAGCTTAATCTCACTAATATATTACAACAGCAATGTAGTGAGCTTTGATGAAGATGAAGATTCTGAGCTTTGAATAGAACAGAGTTTCAGCAAGTTAATATGAGTTGTTTTTGTTCAGGATCGTTAACCTTGCTTCTCATCAGAACTTCATATTTATAGGCGTTGGAGAAGATGACCGTTGAGTGCATTTAATGCTTTGCGTGTTCCGTACAGCATCGCATTTAATGTTATATGCTTTTGTCAACTACCTCGAGCCTTGTTCACGCTGTGTCTACTGACGTTGCCTATAATAGCTTTTAACGTTCCTTTTGTCAGTCAGCGTAGCTTGCCACTTGTACTTCCTTCTGATCTGATGTTTGTGAATACAACGTTTGAATATCATCAGAGTCAAACAGCTTGGTGCAAAGCATCTTCTGATCTTCTGACCTTGAAGTGCTTCTGAGCGTGATACCATCAGAACTTCAGTGCTTCTGATCTCATGTTCTTCTGATGCTTCCATAGACCCATGTTCTGATTCTGCTTCGACCATCTTCTGATGTCTTGCCAGACCATGTTCTGGTGTTGCATGCTGAACCCTTTGAGACAAAGCTTCTGAGCGCTGAATTATGCATACTCTTTATATATTTCCTGAAAAGGAAATTGCATTGGATTAGAGTACCATATTATCTTAAGCAAAATTCATATTATTGTTATCATCAAAACTAAGATAATTGATCAGAACAAATCTTGTTCTAACAATCTCCCCCTTTTTGATGATGACAAAAACATATATAAATGATATGAATTTGCGATCAGAAAGAGCAGACGGCAAAAGACAAATTACACAGCTATAGCATAAGCATATGAATATGTCTCCCCCTGAGATTAACAATCTCCCCCTGAGATAAATAATCTCCCCCTGAAATAAATACTCGAAGAACTTTAATAAAAGACTTCCCTGATTATTTCGGTAGAGACGATCACATAAGCTTCTGTCTTTAGAGAATTCATAGCTTCTGACTTCTGCTTCCATTGGACAGCTTCAGAACTAGAATTTCTTTAGATCCCTAGAACACTCACAGCTTCTGATTTCTGCTTCCATCTAGGACAGCTTCAGAACTTGAATTTCTTTGATCTTCAGAACATTCACAGCTTCTGATTTCTGCTTCCATTTAGGACAGCTTCAGAACTTGAATTTCTTTGATCTTCAGAACATTCACAGCTTCTGATTTCTGCTTCCATTTAGGACAGCTTCAGAACTTGAGTTTTCTGGATCTTTAGAACATTCACAGCTTCTGATTTCTGCTTCCCTCGGATAGCTTCAGAGCTTTGAATTTCTACCAACATCACTTCATGCTAGATTTGTATCAGAACATTGTTGAATGTACCAGAGCATCATCAAAGCATCTCTACATCCTGAAATGTTACAGAACAAAAACTAAACGACAAAAGTCAGCATGAACGAGTCAGAACATAAAATGTATATTTGAACACATGATATGTATCAGAGCCATATAGGCTAAAATAATGTATCAGAGCAAATAGAATTTTGTCAGAGCAAATAGACAAATATGGATCAAATTCTATTATCAGTGCTTCTGATTTATTCTTCTTTCTTGCTTCTGATTTCTGAAGCTTGACAGCACTCAGCTTGCTTCAGTTTCCATGAGCTTATTCTTTTTACAGAATAACACTTCTTATGGTTTTGCTTCTTGTGTTTGCTTTGAAGATTCTCTTCACTTCTTTATACCTGCAAAACACTTAAACCATATAGAACTTGCAGTTCTTGTTAGTAAAAGCAACTGATTAAATCAAATCATTTATCACATATTTCTCCCCCTTTTTGTCATATCATCAAAAAACAAAAAAGATTCAGAGACAAACAAAACGAAACACACGGAGGAAGAAGATGATTTCATTGAAGTTCAAACAGCAGGTACAGAAGTACATGAAGATAAGTAAGATCAGATGCACAAAAACAGATGCAACGAAAAGAAACAACACAGACTCAATCTAAGATGGCCCTAGCCTTGACAAGATCTTGGCCAGCATCTCTTGAACCTCATTGTTGTGTCCATCTTGCCTCACCATGAAAGCTCTATACTCAGCATTGAGTGAGCTTTGCTCATCCTGTCTCTTCTGAATTTCTTCCAGAGTCCTTGCAAGACGAGAAGGTTCATCAGAAGAAGCTTCACCGCTTTCAACCACAGGAATAGCAACTGGATCTGTAGCTTCCATGGATAGATCATTTGCAGGGAATTCCTCAACAGGATCTGATTCAGCAACATGATCTTCAGCATCTGCTTCTTGCATAGAAGCATCTCCATATTCTGCAGCAGGAATTTCCGAGTCTCCATTCTCAAGTGCCTGAAGAATGGCAGCTAGATTCCTGGGAGCAGAAGGACCTTCAACCTCTGGTGGGTCAACAACTTCTGGAATGACCAAGCTTGGATCTTTCTCAGAAGGGTTTTCCCTCAGATAGTCAAAGAGAGTCTTGAAGTCTCCGAGCAGAACAGGATAATCAGGAATAAAGATAACGATATCCCTGCATGGATTTGCTTCCATTTCAGCAGCCAGTCTTAATTGTTCCATCTCATCCAAGAAGGGCTTCTCTTCCAACAGATGTCTTCCTTTGAGACTAGCAAACCAGAAGTCTTCATAATTCCTCAGAATTCCACGAGGCCGTGGGGCAGCAGCTACACAGGCTTCCTGAAGTTCTAAAAACAGAGCATCTGATTCTCTGCGAAAGATCCTCCAGAAGTTCCGCATAGCAACATCATTCAATCCAGAACTTTCAGCAATTCTGAGAGTATCAAAGATACTTCTGAGATTCCTCTTTATGTTTTCAAAAACTACACCAATAGGGTATACAGGGCGGAATTTTATTTGGGTTTTTGAAAAGGCACGGTTGGAAGTGAAGTACGGATGAGGTTCTCTATCCAACCTATAAGAAGATTCTGCTTCAGTATCAGAATCTAACACTACCACTTCAGCTTCAGGACGAGGCTTGGGAGTGTAGTTGCAATCACGGAGCAGCTGCTCATGTGATGCAGAGGTTGGAAGAGGAGAATCACAAAGATTGTTTTGAGAGGTGGAGGGAGTATGTTCAAGGGTGGCATTGAGAGAAGGTTGAGATGGAAAGAGAGTTTGAAGGGGTGGTATATCCAGAACAGGATTTATGGTAGGTGGAGAGGAAGGAATGGTTATAGGAGAAGATGGAGGTGTAAGAACATGGACAAAGACAGGTGATTCTGATGTGGCTTTTTCTGGTTCAGGTGTAGGGACAACCTCTATTGGTGCAACTTCTGAACGAACAGCAGGAACAGAATCAGGTTCAGAAATGCATATACCTTTGGAACCTCTCAGAAAAGCTTTGGCCACATCCTCAGCCTTCTTCTGCTTCTTACTCTTCGGCTCTTCAATAATCTTTGCTTTGCCGCTAGCGATTTCTTTCCTTCTGACATATGCCAGAACTTCTGGTTGATTCTCAGCCTCTTGAGAGACATTTTCTTCATCAGACTCTTGAAGAATCATCTTCCTTTTTCTTGTTTTCTTCTTCTCAACAGCTTCTTTCCCTTTCTTTTCAAACTCATCAGAGACAGACTTAGCAACCTTTGCAATGATCTCTTTAGAAACATCTTGTTTCTTAGAGACAGCAGAAGGATAATCGTGCTTTCTTTTAGTCCTTTCTTCCTTCTTCTTATTTATTTTCATTGGAGCACCCTTCTCTTGATTTTTGAGATATTTATTTTCTTCTTGTGATAACAGATACCTAGTTTTGACTACAGGTACCTCACAGTTGAAGAAAGTTTCAAACTCAGCAAGAACAGGTGCTCTTCTGATTCTTGTATCAGTAAGAGGTTGAGGAGTCTTACTGATAGTCTTAATTACTTTCATCTTCTTCAAAGTGAATGCATTCAGACAAGCCCCAGATGTGACAGCAAGGTCTTTCACAATACCTTCAGATTCCAAGCTTTCAACAATCTTTGAATGCACCAAAAGATTTGAAATAATCCTTCCAAAAGGAATGATTGTTCCACCTTTTTCTCTGAAAGCGTTTCTGGAATCCTTTACTGCTTTCCACAAGTGGTTGAAGATGATGTAGATCGCATCAACCTTCTTCCTAGTGGCAATGCAATAAAGAATATACTTTTGCTCATTACTGATGAAATCCGAGGCATGTGTTGCTTTCCTATGGTAGAAACACCCAAGAATGATCTTTGTCCAGATTTTGTAGACATCTCTCAAATCCTTGACGTTTTTTGTTTTCTTGACATTTGGATAGAGAGTGGATAGAACATCTTCCCAAACTGCCCTTTGATCAATCTCAAAAGCCCCTTCAGGGTTTTTCAGATCAAACATCACTCTTAGGATGTTTTCAGTAATAACAACAAACTTTCCATAGACGAAAGAAAGTATTGATTTTGGAGCAACCACAGCATGTGCCCAGAATTCCTTGACAAGATCCGGATAAACTGGGCCAACGAACTCAGCAAACAACGAGGTCCATCCTTGAAAGATGATGTCTTCTTTAAGATGAAATCCATGTTCTTCAAGGTTGTCAAAATCAACAATAAGTTCACATATAACTTCTAATTTGTCCTTGGGAATAGAGCATGCAACAACAGGAGTAAGTTGCAAAATTTCTTCTTGGAGATGGTGAGGAACAGATGTATCAACATTTTGGGATGAGAAGGCAGCCATGGATGCAGAATGAACAAAAACGAACAGGAGAAGAGAACTGGGTTTTTGATTAGGGTTTTAGAAAACGGCTAAGAACTTTTCAAACGGAGAATGCAAGAAGAAAGAGAGACAAGGGAGCGAAAAAGATGTAAGATATGATTTGAAAAGAATATAAGGAGACGAATATAAAATAGAGAATGAAAAAGAATAAATAAACAAAATGAATAGTTTCAGAATCAAAAGAAATCATTTTCATTAAATGACGAGTGACGTGAGGAGAGAGACCGTGGTAAAGGAAATGATTTAAAACAGTTACCTAGGTCGGCGTCTTTTCAACTGCACGCTTCGTACTAACCGCACAGACACGAGTTCACTATCAGATAATGGATGACAGCTGTAAAATATTCAATAGGCTTTACGCCTTCTGATTCCGATCACTGCTTCTGAATTGATCAAGTTTCTCTTCTGGAAACACTCCTTCTGAAGTGTGCTGATATAATTCTGAATGATCTTCTGATCCATTACTTCTGATATACACAGCTTCTGGGAATTCACTTCTTTGTTCTGCAGCTTCTGATAAGACAAAACTGTATCTGCAGAAATTCTTAAGCTGCTTTGTTTCATCAGAAACAAGTTTATCATCAAACCAGATATTTATCGATTCGTCCACAATCAATGTTTCAATATTGTATATTCTGTAGCATTTAGAGCATTCAGAAAAATTAAGACCGAAACATTATTGCTTTAGAACAAACAAAACAGATGGTTCCAAGACTAATAAACTTTCTTTTCTGATCTCCTACGAACATAGTTTCTTCAACATATTTAAGTACCAGAACTTGGAAGACAGTCCTTCTTCCCTTCAAGTGTTGAGACCAACTTGAGTCCAGGTGACATGACATGTTGACTTTTATCTTCTTTGTCGCCAAGAGAATCTGCAAAAGAAATAGTCTTTTTCTTTGGTACCCACATCTTCTTGGGTCCTTTCTTGTTAGATTTTCTCAAGTTCTGATTGAACTTGGGTTTAACATTGTAAGCAATAGGAGGAACAGCATGATAATTTTTAATGTGAGTTTCATGATATTTCCTAGGTTGTGTCACATGCTTTTTGGTGTGTGTTATGTGAAAACTTTGAGCATGTGAAGTGTGCCTAATATCATGGGAGTGGCCATACTTGAACTGATCATACAATGGCTTGTATGTGAATTTCATTTCATCAACAGGTTCAAGTTTGTATGGGGTTTCACCCTCAAAACCAATGCCGACTCTTTTGTTTCCAGACACAGCATATATCATAGAAGCTAGCTGACTTCTGCCAATACTTCTAGATAGGAACTTCCTGAAACTTAAATCATATTCTTTCAGAATATGGTTTAGACTAGGAGTGGATTTTTCTGAATCAGAAGGAGATCCAACATTATTGGATAATTTTAAAAGTTTTTCTTTTAATTCAGAATTTTCCAACTCAAGCTTCTTTGTTTCAAATTCAAATAGCTTTTTCAGCTTTTTGTATTTGAGACTAATCTGAGACTTGAATTCCAGAAGTTCTGTTAGACCGGAAACTAACTCATCTCTAGTAAGTTCAGAAAATACCTCTTTAGAATCTGATTCTGATGTAGATTCTGATCCGTCATCTTCTGTCGCCATCAGTGCACAGTTAGCCTGCTCATCTTCAGAGTCTGAATCATCTTCTGACTCATCCCAGGTTGCCATAAGACCTTTCTTCTTATGAAACTTCTTCTTGGGATTTTCCTTCTGAAGTTTTGGACATTCATTCTTGAAGTGTCCAGGCTCATTGCATTCATAGCACATGACCTTCTTCTTGTCAAATCTTCTGTCATCAGAAGATTCTCCACGTTCAAATTTCTTTGAACTTCTGACGCCTCTGAACTTCCTTTGCTTGTTCTTCCAGAGTTGATTTAGCCTTCTGGAGATCAAGGACAATTCATCTTCTTCTTCAGATTCTGATTCTTCAGGATCTTCTTCTCTAGCCTGAAAAGCGTTAGTGCATTTCTTGATATTGGATTTTAATGCAATAGACTTACCTTTCTTTTGAGGCTCATTTGCGTCCAGCTCTATTTCATGGCTTCTCAAGGCACTGATAAGCTCTTCCAGAGAAACTTCATTCAGATTCTTTGCAATCTTGAATGCAGTCACCATAGGACCCCATCTTCTGGGTAAGCTTCTGATGATCTTCTTTACGTGATCAGCCTTGGTGTATCCCTTGTCAATAACTCTCAATCCAGCAGTAAGAGTTTGAAATCTTGAAAACATCTTTTCAATGTCTTCATCATCCTCCATCTTGAAGGCTTCATACTTCTGGATTAAAGCAAGAGCTTTAGTCTCCTTGACTTGAGCATTTCCTTCATGAGTCATTTTCAAGGACTCATATATGTCATAGGCCGTTTCCCTGTTAGATATCTTCTCATACTCAGCATGAGAGATAGCATTCAGCAAAACAGTTCTGCATTTATGATGATTCCTGAAAAGCTTCTTCTGATCATCATTCATTTCTTGCCTTGTCAGCTTTACGCCACTGGCATTTACTGGATGTTTGTAACCATCCATCAGAAGATCCCATAGATCACCATCTAGACCAAGAAAGTAACTTTCTAGTTTATCTTTCCAGTATTCAAAGTTTTCACCATCAAATACCGGCGGTCTAGTATAACTATTGTTACCGTTGTGTTGCTCAGCAGAGCCAGATGTAGATGCAGGTGTAGACTTTGCAGTTTCATCAGCCATCTTTTACTGAAGCGTTTTTCTCTTCCTGAATCTTTTCTAAACACGGTTAAGTGCTTGCACCTTAGAACCGGCGCTCTGATGCCAATTGAAGGATAGAAAAACACTTAGAAATGGGGGGGTTTGAATAAGTGTAACTTTAAAACTTGACAGATAAAAATAAATTGCACAGTTATTTTTATCCTGGTTCGTTGTTAACTAAACTACTCCAGTCCACCCCCGCAGAGATGATTTACCTCAACTGAGGATTTAATCCACTAATCGCACGGATTACAATGGTTCTCCACTTAGTCAGCAACTAAGTCTTCCAGAGTCTTCTGATCACACACTGATCACTCCAGGAACAACTGCTTAGATACCCTCTAAGACTTTCTAGAGTATTCTGATCCACACGATCACTCTAGTTACAACCTGCTTAGATAACCTCTAAGACTTCCTAGAGTATTCTGATCCACACGATCACTCTAGTTCCTTACAACTTAATGTAATCAATTCTAAGAGTATTACAATTGCTTCTTAAAAGCTATAATCACAAACTGTGATATTTCTCTTAACGTTTAAGCTTAATCTCACTAATATATTACAACAGCAATGTAGTGAGCTTTGATGAAGATGAAGATTCTGAGCTTTGAATAGAACAGAGTTTCAGCAAGTTAATATGAGTTGTTTTTGTTCAGGATCGTTAACCTTGCTTCTCATCAGAACTTCATATTTATAGGCGTTGGAGAAGATGACCGTTGAGTGCATTTAATGCTTTGCGTGTTCCGTACAGCATCACATTTAATGTTATATGCTTTTGTCAACTACCTCGAGCCTTGTTCACGTTGTGTCTACTGACGTTGCCTATAATAGCTTTTAACGTTCCTTTTCTCAGTCAGCGTAGCTTGCCACTTGTACTTCCTTCTGATCTGATGTTTGTGAATACAACGTTTGAATATCATCAGAGTCAAACAGCTTGGTGCAAAGCATCTTCTGATCTTCTGACCTTGAAGTGCTTCTGAGCGTGATACCATCAGAACTTCAGTGCTTCTGATCTCATGTTCTTCTGATGCTTCCATAGACCCATGTTCTGATTCTGCTTCGACCATCTTCTGATGTCTTGCCAGACCATGTTCTGATGTTGCATGCTGAACCCTTTGAGACAAAGCTTCTGAGCGCTGAATTATGCATACTCTTTATATATTTCCTGAAAAGGAAATTGCATTGGATTAGAGTACCATATTATCTTAAGCAAAATTCATATTATTGTTATCATCAAAACTAAGATAATTGATCAGAACAAATCTTGTTCTAACAAACCTCTCTCTCTCACGCTCATTGGTTACGAATGGCACGTTGGGGCCCACGCACGTTTGTTCTTTGACTTTACCATTCCCTATGTGTTTTCCTTTTTGTGTTTATTAATGCATATATATATCAAGAACTGCAGGCAGTGTAATTGGCAAGTGTGTAAAAGCTTTCACCATGGGGGAACGAGTTCGATTCCCACCCTATGCGTATTGTTTTTCCAGATTATTTCTGAAGGATCCAGCGCGTGTCTTTCTTGGATGCTTACGATGCACCACCACTCACTGGCCAATGGATCTCCACCAGAGTCAGATCTAAGGACCAAGAAGAGCGCATCACCATTGACCTGCACAGGAGTAACACATTGAATCAGCGCCAGGTTTCTTTTAATATTTTTCTTTTCTTTTCTTTATTTCTTTTATTTACTTTATTTTCTAAAAATTCTTTTTAAAACTAATTTTTTTTCATTAACTAATTTTCTTCTTTTTTTAATTAACATTTTTTTTCAATAATCAATCTCAATTAATTATAATAATTAGTTTGTATATTTTAATTAGTTTAGTAATTACTTTAATTAGTTAATTTTTAAATTAGGTAAATAATTTAATTTAGGAATAACTTTGATTAATTAAATGATTAGGCTAATTATTTTTAGGTTTTAATAATAATAATTAATTTTAGGCTTTATCATTAACCTTAACCTTTAAAAATGACACGTTAGGTAGGTGTTGTCCGTCAACTAGGATTTTACCCTTAGTTTTTTTTAACCATTAACTTTTAAGGCTTAGGTTTGCCTTTTGTTATTAAACATTAAATTTCTTCAAACGCGCATTCTCTTCTCATCCCATACTCCATTGATTGCCGAATGTCCTCTATTTAATTTTCCCCTCTTATTCTTTATATTTATTTAATTTTGCCTTTATTTAAAATTCTGCCTTCATTTTAATCTTGCCTTTTTATTTTACTCATTTGTTTAGTTACTTATTTATTTAAGTTTTTTGTCTTTATTTAATTATTTAATTTCTGCCCTTTAAATTCTAGAAGGTGTATAGGTCGCTTATTCAATTTTGTTGCAATAGTAATTAGGGCCTTTTATTTTCTGCCTTTTAAATTCCGCCTTTATTTTTCTGCATTAACAGGTGTTTATTGTAATAGCGTAGATTTTTTTTAAAATTGTTTATAACTGTTGTGGTTAGTAAATTAGGGAGTGCAAACCATGAACTGAACATAGAATCACTAACTTTACAAGATAAATGTAATCGAAGTTAACCACATAATTGTGCACCCACACACCTTTAGAGTAATCCCTCTGGTTGCCTTGTTGCCTTATTACTGTTGCCTTGTTGCCTTATTGACAATGCCTTAAAATAGTCAAAGTCCCTCGATTCCGAGGATACCTAAAGCAAGGTTGCCTTTAATCATTGAAATCATCAATTTTGTCCCTCGAAGTTGCCTCGGTAAAACATGATGATTGTCTCAATTGCTAAGGTATCCTCGCATGATGCAAAAAAAAATTAATGACTATTCTATCCTTCCCTTAGACTACCTACCCTCTTTATGGTAGGGACAATCTTGTGGCGAACGATTATTCTCGATGACCCTTAAACCTCCAATTGAAAGACTTCCTGCCCTCTCATAGTATGGATAGACCCTTTCGCCCGAAAGACTCAAAGAACAAAAAAGACAAACTTAGGGTAGGTGTTCTTAAATGCTTGCTCACAATCAAATCAAACTTTCAAATTACTTTTCACACCTCCTTTTCAAATACTTTTAAAATAAGGCTATGCTTATTTACAAGCTAAAGTCCTTAACGAAATCTTTTACTATTCACACACGACACTTCAAACTTTTCAAACATACAAACAAGTGAGCTAAGCAATTAAGAGCCCATGGATAACCATGGATATAATGGGTGCCTTACACCTTCCCTTTGTATAACCTACCCCCCGAACTCAAAATCTTTCAAAGGTCTTTCCTGTTCTTTTTGCCTTTCCAATTGGATAAAATAAAAGTCGGTGGCGACTCTTGCTTACCACGACATTTCAAATAAAGTCAGTTCACCGTATTACAACACCACAAAAGTATTTACAGATGCATCTCCGAATAGAACAAAGGTGGAGAAATAAATTGCCTTAAGATAATTGACTCGGGCTAGTATATGGGTGTTTGTGGTTTAAGAACTGCACTGAACCAAATTAATGGTTCAATTCAATTTTTGAAAACCACTTTAATAAAAAAATCAATTAACTGCTAAAACAGTTTCAATTCAGTTTTAAATTGGTTTTAAACCAGTTTGTATTTATAAACTGGTTTATAATCAATTTCTAGTTATAAACTAGTTTAAAACCAATTTATAATTAAAAATCAAATTTATTTTCAAAATTGCTTTTTCTTATATATATATGGAAATGCTTTATGTCACGAAAAATAATTAAACTCACGAAGAGCAATTCTGTGTCTTTTTCTTTTGCGAAAAACTATTTTTTTTGTTTTGTGATACTATGAACAACCATATCAGCTCCAAGCCGAGTCGGCGATATCACCATCGGCATAAACGTATTATCCACAACCACCGTCACACCTTTCCGATGCGCCAATCTACTCAACTCTGGTATATTCACCACTGTCAAAGTCGGATTCGAAACCGATTCAAAGTACAAAACCTTCGTCTTCCCTTCAACAATCGCCTCGTCCACCTTCTCAATATCCCATATCTCAACGAACGTGGTTGTTATGTTGCTCGTCCTCGGAAGAAAATGATTCAAAAGCGCGTGAGTTCCAGCAGACACGGTTGAAGAAGCCACCACTTGATCGTCGGACGGTTACGCTTGGCGGTGGTAGTTATGAGAAGAGTATCAGCCATGGTGGTGATAAATGATTAAGGAGCAATTAATTGGGAAAGTAGTGATTAATTAGCGAAGAGTGTACAACAAGAAGCTCTATATATAATAGTTAGTGTGAGTAGTGTATGGGTGGATTTAATTTACAATGGTATGAGAAATAATATTTTTATGATGAATTTTTAGACATTTGTCATAAACAAAAAAATTGAAATTGAAATTGAGTTCTCATTTATATAGTTATAAGTAATATATTAAAATTTAATTAAAAATGGTTATAAGTAATATTAAAAATTTAATCAATTTTTTTATTTTCAAAAAACTAATTTTTTTATTTTCGAAAAACTAATTTTTTTATTTCTAACCAGTTTATAAAAGGAAACTAATTCTGAATTATTTTAAACTGAATTTGAATTGTTTAAATTAAATGGTTCAGTTCATTAACCATTTAAATGGTTTAAATTTTTTTATAGTGCATTCGGTTCAAATATATAATTCAGTTAACCATATTTTTGAAGACCCTATTATATAGAATCCATTAGATATTGGACACAAACACAGTCGGGTCATCAGTTATTCACGGTTCATACCGAAAACCATCAACCAAATCTAAACAATCCAAAATCAAATCAAATCCCAACAGAAGACAAAACTAAACCGAAGACGTGAAAAACATTCATTGAAGTCACTTCACACTTCACTCGTACTCTTTTTCGAACATTTGAACCTTACACCTCAAAGCTCGATCCAAGCAAAAATGCGCAGCGATGGGATCTTAGGAAACAGAAACGATCAAGTAACAGGAGTCAAAGCCACCACGAGCAAGCGAGTAAAGTGGTTGCAGAGAAGGGAGCGATGGTTGGTGGTACTCGGTGTGATTCTTCATGCTGTTTACATGCTTAGCATTTTTGATATATACTTCAAATCTCCCATTGTTCGTGGTGTAGATCCTGTTCCTCCGAGGTTCTCTGCACCTGCCAAACGACTCGTTCTGTTAGTTGGTATGCCCAAACTCAAAATTCACATACACACGCTCGCACACCAACTGTTTGATGTTATGTTTCTTTCACCTTTATAAGGACTAGTTGGTGTTGTTCAGTATAAATTACCAATATGATCTCAGTGGTTTAATCATGATTGATAGATGGTTGGGTTCATACCATTTGATCAGTACGTTAGGCTCTCTTTGGTAAAAACATAGCGAGCAGTTGATAAGTTAGCTAATGGAAGATGGATTTATAGTGGATATCGGATAAGCTAGAAATTTGAATTTGTAGTGTTCAGAATTCAGTTGAACTATTTGATAAATATGAAATGATAAAATATATTTTTGATTAATATATTGGACGGTTAAGAGTAAGCACGAGAATAAAGTTAGTGTAGCAGAGATGAGGATGTTGCGTTGGATGTGTGGTAAGACTAGGCAGAATAGGATTAGAAATGAAAATATTAGAGAGTGTTGGTAGCACCTATAGTAGAGAAGATGGTGGAAAATAGACTTAGGTGGTTTGAGCATGTAGAGAGAAGACATGTAGATTATGTGGTAAAGAGAGTAGATCAGATAGAGAAAGAAGTCAAACAACTAGAGACTTGGTTGTTGTTCTTGTAAAATATTAAGAGTAAAATGGACAGAAATACTTGATGAAGCTTGTAAGAAAAAGTTGTTAACAAATAGATCTATTTTGGTCATAGGAGCTTATAAGCTTTTCACTATAAGCTCAAAATTGACCTTGCCAAACCGAGTTCTAATACCTGATTATTGTGTGTCAAAAAGTACTTGTTAAGATAAGTATATCCCTTAAGAGTGTATTTGTATTTGTGGTGTCGACGTATTTGGCCACTCTGACAAACAGCTTCACAAATATCACGTCCATAAAACATTGGGGCACAATAATATGCCCCCTAAGTTGAATCCAAATATAGACTAGATATACCTTGGCAACAAAAATTGAAGTTGTGAAACTAAAGTTGGTGTTGTCAAATACTTCCTGTCTCATGTTAATTGTTGTTTTTGGTTAGAAACAATTTTTAACGTAAGTGTTGAGTGTACTAAATAGTTTATAGAATAAAATGAGTTTCATTTGTTAAATAATTTTATGTATGAAATAGTAGTTAGCTAAATTGAGATAAGAGTATAGTAGTGGAAAATATTAGTTAGTGTTGCTAGATGATTTAAACTGACAAATAGTTTGTGACAAGTAAATGTTCAAAATGTTTACGAGACCAAATATCCTAAATGAAACATTTTTTATGGGACGCAAGGGGTATGAGCAGCATTGAGCAATACGTAATAAAATTTTGATTTACTTGAATTTGGATGCAGCTGATGGTTTGCGTGCTGACAAGTTCTATGAGCCTGATTCGGAAGGGAATTACAGAGCACCGTTTTTGAGGAGCATAATTAAAAACCAAGGTCGTTGGGGGGTTTCTCATGCTCGCCCTCCTACTGAGTCAAGGCCTGGTCATGTTTCCATAATTGCCGGCTTCTATGAAGATCCTAGTGCTGTTTTGAAAGGTTTGTGTTATTTTCTCATTTTATATTTTTATATCTAACAGAAACACAAGGGCATGAGATGGAATGAAATTACTTTTCTATTAGTTGGATAATTTAATGATGAAAAATGAAGAAAAGAACTAAAAGTCTGTTTGGATTGACTTATTTGAACTTATCTACTAGCATAAGCACTCGTGAGGTTGTTTAAGAAAACTTGTGAAAACAATTTATGTCAGTTTTCTGCTTATTTTCATAAGCTCTCCAAGATAGCTTATGAAAACAAGTTATATCTTATACAAAAACAATTTAACTTATTTTATCTTTTGTTATAGAAATTAGCGTATATATAAACACTTTTCATGATAAACCCTATGTTATAAGCTGCGAATTAAGCTGGTTACCCAAATAGAGTCTAATTTCAGATCATATTTTGAAAACCTCGCATAGGAACAAAGTCAGCAACTTAGATGGTTAGCTAGGCTTGACTGTATTCTTCTGCCTAGTGTCTACTAAAAGATTGGTTTTGGTTTGTTACAGGGTGGAAGGCTAATCCTGTTGAGTTTGATTCTGTGTTTAACAGAAGCCGCCATACGATTTCTTTTGGAAGTCCTGACATAGTTCCGATTTTTTGTGGTGCCTTGCAGCATAGCACATGGGATACCTATCCACACGAGTTTGAAGACTTTGCAACGGGTAATGGTTTGAGTTTCACAGTAGTTTTTCATTATACGCTGTTTCAATAATGAACAGAACCTTTACCATTGATTTTTGTTTAAGACACATAACTTGGACCTTCATATAATACCTTAATGTGTTTGGAAAATTGGTTCTTCATGGTCTTGTTTTTTTTTTTCTTTTTGGTTCTAGGTTCTTCTTGGTCTTTATTTCTATGAATAACAGCTTCATTTAAGTATTTTATCCATGTGACAGACTCCCCTTAGTACCAAAAATATTTCATACAAGTGTACACCATTCTATTTCCTTCAAAATTCAGCCCTGTCTTTTCATTCTTTGGTACCAAATCAATTATCATGTTTAAAATTTAGTGGCATTATTTTTTATAAAAGGTTTTTATTTTTGAATTAGCTTCTTGAATTTTTGGCTATTGAACTATAGACTATATATGTTTAAATTTATTTTATACTAAAATCAATATAATAGCACATAGTTTGCATACCGTCTACTTAAAAATGCTTAGAATATATGAAATGTATCTCTTGATTATAGCCTAGAATTAGTTTTCAAATTTCTTTATATTTCATGCTTTTGTTTCCTTATTTGTTTAGCAATAGGAGTCTGATTGGTATAATTTCATGTACTGCTTAGTTTTTTGTTTGTATTGAAAAAACCAAATCCCTCAATGCAACCTACAGAGAGAACCAGAGATGAGAGAATAAAACTCAAATTCAGAGAGTGAGGAAGAGCCAAAAGGAGATATGATTATGTAATTTATATTAAGATATGAAAAAAAAATGTGATTTTTATTCATCTCAATTGAAGAAAACATTATTCTCTATCCATTTTTATGAACGACATTATATCATGGCCGTAACAGTGTTTCGGTGTGATTTTTTTCATTCTGTTAGAGCAGAAAAAACGGTTTTGTCACAGCCTAAATTGCATCAACGGACTTTATTTAAAACCTTGGACAGTATCTCTAGTTGATGCGGCAATCAACAACTTATATATTTTTAAGTTCCTTATCTCCCTTATTTGAAAACCTATAATTTCATCACGGGTGGTTTGCTCCATAATATGCTGTGACAAATATGTTATCAGGTTCCATAAAATTTGGTCAAGTATGCATAAATTTTACAGTCCTTACTCGCAATTTCGACCGGCCTTATATCAATAATTATCAGCCTCAGATGTTTTAGGTATTGCATGACCCTAACTATCCTAAATGTCATATGGTCCAGTTGTCCTAGATGAAATTTGGCCCCAACTATCTCAGATTTGTGGTTATCAAGTTGAGATAAATACAGTATTATACTAAATTGGAAGACCTATTTCCTAAATTGTGAGTCAATTCTTTTATGAGTTTCAAGATAAATGATCAATAAAAGTATGGCACTTTTAAAGAGGAAAATAAATAAGACAAGTAAAATTACAAAATAATTCAAAATTAAGTCATAAACGAAGTGACAAAAACTTAGTGCAAATGCTCAACAAAGTTTAATCTAACTACTCTCGACTCATTCATCATCTACAAGATAAATATCACTTGGTTAATCCACATCCTCTGGTATATAAGCAAGTAGATTCTTGTCCCTTAATTTCCATGCTCATTCCAAATAGTCCCTTGACTGTCTTGAATCTACAAGCGGCTGGCTATTGTAAAAATTGATCCTTCCACCAGGATCATTCTCTCAATGGTATCATATAAACCAGATAAAACCTCACTATTCGAATTGAAGTTTTTGTCATGATGTAACCAAATAATATAAGGATTACGGAATAAACAAATAAACAAATTTTCAATTCCTAAAGTAACACAGTTTGATGTCCCATGTCTAAAATAAATAATTGAATCCACATAAACCTTATAGAATGAAATTACACCATATATGGATCAATTAAGATAGTAAGCATCAACATGAAGAGGCCTACTTAATGAAAAATTCAAACCAGTGTCAATTATGTCCCTCATAATTTTTATATCTTGACTCTTGATTCTTTGAAGTTTGCAGCTATTTGTTCTTTAAGTCTATTTGTAGTTTCTCAGATATATGACATGAAGTATGAGAATGAATCCACTTGTTAAGGTTTTAGACTTGCAGGTGGAGGATTGAAACTAGCATGCTTATATCTAAGATGCTAAGGATAGTGCTAAAGCACAAATAGCCGCAAACTTCAAGAGTCAAGATATAAAAAAGGTGTGGAAGATAATTGATTCTTATTTAAATTTGTAATTACACATACCTCAATATTCATCCTGTTTACTATCTTAATCCTTAGTGTTATGGATTGTAACTGTATATACTTTGGAGATCAAATCATATTACTTTGGTAATTGTAAATTTGCTTACCAGGATTTTATTGGTTTATAATTTTATATGAGATCAGTGAGAGATTAGACCCGATAGAAGGATCAGATTTTACAATTGATGATGGATAGATTTAACAATCAAGGGACTTTCTGATCAAAGATCATATACTCTGAGAAGAAACAGCAAATTTATTGATGCTTCTGTTTCTATACTTTTTAAATTGTGTATGTCATTTTATGCTTTTTTTCAGTATTTTTATCACTTTTTCATTGCATACATTTGCAAAAAATTCATTACTGGTGCTTTCCCACCCTTCCTCTCTTTACTTCTTTTTGGCAACCAGCAAACAAGCATGAGTAGTTGAGTAAATCAAGAAACATGGTTTTCTTGGAAGAGTAATGCTAATTTAACTTGTGCCCTAAGGGCACAAGTTAAGATATTGATTTTATTAAAAGTATATAATTAATTTTTTTATTACTTTTTTCAATACAAACTTTTCATTTGTGAATTTCTTAATACGTGCCCTTAGGGTAAGGGCACAAGTTAGCATTACCTTCTTGTAAATTCAAAATTTTTTGTAAATTCAAAAATTTGAAAGTTCTAAAAGTTCTTGTAAATCTATGGCTCTAAACTTTTTAATTTAAAATTAGAAAGTTACCACCTCCATACTTAAATATAGGACCCTCTTAAGTTTTTGCTTTGTTCCATTTATTAAATCCTCTTCAAATTTCAAATTTCAAATTTCAAATTGTATTAATGATTTTTTTACCCATATACTCCTAATTATCTTGCATCTTTTCTTCAATATGCACTAAATACTCTTACACAAACATCAAATAAGAGGATCTCTTATTCCACCCCTTGGGCTTCTCACACACCATGCGCGTTTTCAAAAATGCCCCCTGCTTTCAGAGGTGTATCTACGAAAGCACCTTATTTTTTATTCAACGTTGATTTGTTCCGTAGGTGTATATACATAATCTTCTCTTAACTAAATTATTATGAAATTTTCCCAATTGTTCCGTAGGTGTATCTACGGAATCTTCTCTTAACTAAATTATTATGAAAATTTCCCAATTTGTTCCGTAGGTGTATCTACGGAACCTTCTTTTAACTGAATTATTATGAAAATTTTCCAACGTTTACGATTTTAAACTACTTTCGTAGATACATCTCCGTAAAAAATTAAATTTTGGACAAAAAAATGTGCTTCCTGACGTATATCTTTGGAAGTAGAGGGCATAATTGGAATTTCACCGGGTGCCTAAGAGTATCAAGGGGTGGATTGAGATATCCTCTTAAATAATTCTCTCTTCTAAGGATAAACTTGTAAGATTCTACAAAATAGTCAATAAACTTAATACTCCATCAAACTTTCTGAATTCCTGTGATTTACTATATAGGATCTTTATATTTAGAGATGGAGGTAGTATAAAATTTGACTATATTTAATTCTAATTGTATAAATATTGAGAATCCTTTTCTCCACTATTTCAAACACTGCTACTTTTTAAAACTTTCTTACCGGAAAGTTATACAATGGTGTACTCAAAGTGTTATATTAACATTTTTTTTCTTGATCTTGCTAATTAGGAATTTAAGATATTAAAACTAAACGTATTGGCAATTGATTTAATAAACTGTCCAATCCTTATTTTCATTAAGTTGTTACTTTTCATTTCTTCATGCAGATGCATCATTCTTGGACTTGTGGTCTCTTGATAAATTTCAAAGCCTTCTTAATCAGTCCAATGAAGACCCAAAATTAAAGGAGTTGCTGCAGCAGGATAATCTTGTTGTATTCCTGCACCTACTTGGATGTGACTCTAATGGTCATGCACACAGGCCCTTTTCATCTATCTATCTCAACAATGTTAAGGTTGTTGACCATGTAGCTGAAAGTGTATATAATCTTGTTGAAGATTATTTCAAGGATAATCTTACATCATATGTTTTTACAGCAGATCATGGAATGAGTGATAAAGGTTGCAACACTTTTTTCATCATCTTTTTAACTGCATATTTTCTTATGTTATATTTCATAAAGAGACAAAGGTTGCAATACTTAAGTTTAAACTTGTTAAGTTCATTGAAGATGTTAGAAATGTTGAAGCAATAGTTTGTCAAAAGAATGCCTCAGTATAAACCAATCACTACTATTACTAGGGAAGACAATGAATTATCAAGGAAATACTATAAATAATGCCTAAGTATAGACCAATCATTGATCGAGAAGGCGATATTCCAAAGCTCAACATCAGTAGGGAAGGCAGTGCATTATCAAGGAGCATATGGGTGTTCTGAATTCCTATATTTGGATTATTTTCAGCTTACTTTTTTCTTGATCTGTTCCTTAATCTGTTTATTACCATAAACAATGATAAGGATTTTCACCATGGTAAAAGTTTCCTTTGAGGTCAAGAGGAAATTTTCAATCATAAAACACCTAAACCATTTCTCCATTTCATTCACTGACATCTCTCTATTTCTTTGTCACTTCTGTATAATAATTGAAGATGCCTAAACAGTGTATTTTGTGGCTACATTGTGATTGATTTTTTCTCCCCTCCAAATAGCACTCATGTGCGTCTGATAGAACTTGCAATTCCATAAACTACGTTCTACTTCTACTCAATTGGAAACCATGTGATTCCGAAACTCTCTCTACAACTCTAGTTTAGCATTTATTCTCTCACTTGTCTCTCCTGGTAGGATCATCTACAAAATTGTGTACATTGAGTCATTGCTTTGGGGTTCTGTTACTTTAGACATCAAAGAATCTCTGGTTTCCAAGTAATTGAGTTGTACTTTTGCTTGAATTCTGTTTTGGAATTAAAAAGGGTTTATATCATGCTATTGTGTTTCATTTAATTATTTATTTCATCTGTCATCATAGGAAGCCATGGAGATGGACATCCTACAAACACTGATACTCCTCTTGTTGTATGGGGAGCTGGTGTTAAACATCCATTGCCAGTATCGAGCAGCAATCATTCTGATCGCGGTTTTAGGTTTGTTGACGACCACGTGCATGACGCGCCAACACCAATTGAATGGGGCTTGCATGGGATAGAAAGGGTGGATGTCAATCAGGCTGATATTGCACCACTCATGGTTGTAATTTTTTTCTTAGAGGATACATGTTCAAGGCATGTTGCATATCTCTCTTTTCAATTTTAGGTTTCATTATCTGATGTACTTGTTCAATTTTCTTACAGTCTACATTACTTGGTCTGCCATGTCCTGTTAATTCAGTCGGTATTCTACCACGAGATTACATTAACATGACCAAGGTACCTTTAGTTCTGATTGATAACGGGCTCTTGATTTTAGTGGAAAGCATGTTAATATGCTTTTCTTCAATATTTTCATTGGAATATTATGTAGTTTATATGAATTGATCATCATTCTACTTGCGGTGAAAGGGTAGGAAACTAAAATTCATTTATGTGCTGAAGATAATCAGTTGATGCTCCGACTAAGATATAGTGTATACTATGTTCCAGGCTGAAGAAGTTGAAGCTGTTCTATCCAATACAAAGGAAATTCTGAACCAGTTTCTTCGAAAATCCCGTATCCTTCACATAAATTTTTTTATTGTAGTTGAATGTAATGATTTTTACTTGTTTCCAGGTATCTTCCGTTTTGGTTTACAAAAATGAAGATACATTTTTTTCTTCTTGGGAGCAAGAATATGCCAAAGGGTGTAACAATAAATTGAAAAACATAAAGAATTCAGCAGTCAATTCATGAATTTCATGGGATACATGTTATATAAGGAAATAATAGAAATTATGTTTCTCTCTTGAAGACAATGTAGACAGAAAATAGATTGAAGATTGTTGGTTTCATTAACAACTTCAGATATAAAGCAGTCACAATTGTTATACTTTAAACCTTTCAAACCACTGTCTCATTATTCTTCAATATTGGACAAACTTGAGGGTCTGGTATTGGCTAAAGATTATGATGCTGCAATGGACTTATCCGAAAACCTTAGAAGCTTGGCATTGCAAGGACTTCACTATTTTCAGACTTATGACTGGCTGATGCTCATGTCTGTAATCACCCTTGGGTATCTTGGTTGGATGATCTACCTTGTTCTTCACGTTCTGCAGTCTTATACTTCATTGCCAGGAAATATTTTTGGAATGGAGCGAGCAGCTGAGAGAAATAGCCAACGAAAAGTAATGTTTGTGAGAGCTTACTTTTACCAATACGCTGTTTTTCCTAATTGTTTTACCATTTTGTTATTAACTTTGTGTGAGCTACTATTACATGGATTAAAATGTAAGAAAGGAATTTTGTGGAGAAAATGCACATATTTATAGAAAGAAAAATTTTGTTATCTAAAACAAAATCAATTATTAGTATTATTTATTTACTGTTCATACAAGCATTATCAATAATCTATGCTATCTTATTTTGCAGATATATCTATGTGGATGTATTGTGACTGGAATGATTTGTTTGCTATTTGTGCTGGAGCATTCTCCTCCTCTTTACCATGCATACATGATAATGACATCATTTCTATGGATTCAAATAATTAGTGAATACCAGTTTATAAAGGCACTATGGAAACACTTATTTGAAAGAAGAATGTACCGCATTATTAAGCTACTCGCCACTACTGCTGTCGCAGTTTTTATTGCTGAATTCCTGGTATGTATATTTTTCATAATATTGTCTAGCTAGCAGTTGAATTGTTTAAAATAACTGTTCAACTATATATACACAAGAGAGAATATCTCAAAATACGGAAAAATAGTTGACCAACCAAACTAAGATAGGAAAGCCGAGATAATAATCCTAATAATGACTTAAGTCAACAATAGTAAGTTCTGTTTCATCTGATGAAATGTTTGGTATACATTGCAGGTTAACAGCTTTACTGATAGGAAACTCTATACTGGGTGTTTTTTATTAGCTGGGGCCACAGCTTCATTTTATCTTTTTAAATCAATTCCCTGGAGATCTGGCATACCGATATATGTCTGCATTTCATGTTGGTTTTTGTCTATTTTCACATTGATGCCAGCAGAAATTCCTGACAATAATCTATTAGTGTAAGTCACTTCCACTGAATATATAATTACCACACTGTTAGCAAAATTCCAAGTTTGATAATGTTTGGAAATGTTATGCTGAGACGCTGCTGAACTGGACTCACAAACTGTAACCTAAAAAACTAAGAATGGTACTTGAACACATAATTGAAAGTTACATGATTACTTGAACACATAATTGAAAGTGCTCAGTCAGCACTTTCTGATGTAAAATCAGTTAGGTAGTTTTATTGTTATGCCTATTTTGCTGTTGTATATAGACCAATGTATACTGTAATTTTCAGACGATAATTCATTCTGCTCAAAATACAGAAACCTTTGTAATATGATTTTCTCCTCAATTTCTCTCCAAACCTTGTGTTTTCCACTCCGATAGGATACTAAAGGGATATCATTTGTAAACTTATTTATCTAATTTCTCGTTGAATATTTAAAATAAGTACATATTAAGATTCCATACAACACTGTTGAACATGTCAAACTGTTATGTTTGCAGAGTTATTAGTGGCGCTGTTATTATCATTATAGGAATAGCTGCGAGGTGGCTAGCTTTACATGCTGGAGGGAGTAAGTTTTGGCTAAGTATATGCAATTGTGAACTGAAAAATCCCAAATATTCAGCACTATTTTACTTTCAGGTTCATCTCGTCACTTCCTTGCCACTTGTGTATGAATTTTGGAAGCTTAGTTATGCAATAATATATGATAAACCCTCTGATTAACGTTTGTTCTTCGTGCCCAGGCTCTTTTGGTTGCTTTGTCTTCACTCATGGTGTATTTATCAACTACTCACAGAGCTGAGAAGCAAGAGTTGCTTGTATTTCACCAGTTGATAAATTGGAGCATTGCAGGTATAGTTTTGACTTTTCATTTTTCTCCCTTTCTTTTTTTTTTTAAACCTATGTTGTATCACACAGCTCTACTTGCTCCTTGTATTAGATAGCTTACTGGTAAACACTTTAATGCTTACCCGTTTTTTCATTAGAAATAATGTATGATTTCACATTATGGGATCTTTTGTTCATGAAGCTGACCCCATCTTGTGAAAAAACTTTGGTTGTTTTGTATTGAGACATTATTAGAGATTGACTTAACTCATCCTTACAAAACCGGTTGGTAAGGTGAGAAGTGTCCTTCTATATATATATACTCTTTCAATGCTCTATCTCCATGGGTCTTTAGGATCTTCCTAATACTCCCCCTCACGTCCAACACTTTTTTTTGGGCTTGGTGCGTAGATATTAACGGTGGGCGACCCATGGTCCGATCAATAGGCTATGATACCATATTAGAGTTTGACCTAACTCATCCTTACAAAACTGGTTGGTAAGGTGAGGAGTGTCCCTCTATATATACTCTTTCAATGCTCTATCTCCATGGAACTTTAGGATCTTCCTAATATACATAAAATCAATATGGATAGCAAACGGGGATTTATAGATTTGAATAATGTATTTTGTCAAGGTTTATTAATTTAGATTCTTTTAGTTTTATCAGTTATTGTTATTACCTGTATATGCTGTACCATCTGTCTTTTAGTTCTTCGCGGCTTCAAGCAATTGAATACTCTGCGGGATTTTAGATACTCTCATTTGTGGAGTAATCACCTTTTTTCATCTACTTTGACGTCTTTGCTTACATCTATCTTTAGACATGATTCGTAAAGGACATTGTGATAGAGACCTGAGTATGAGAGATATAAAAAAAGGGCTATTATTGTAATAAAAGAGTGTGGTGAGGTTATATGGTAAATGATGAGTGGGATAGGCTGCTGAGTTGGCAAGTTTGTTATGCCTCTATAGTAGTATATAGAGTGAGGTGAGGGAGTGTGAAATCATCACGGAAGAATATAGTTTGTTATGAACAGTTGGCTTCATGCCTCTGTAGGAGCTTTGCTCTGTGGGCATTAGGATATTCATCCTCTTGCATTTCCCTTTAAGTTTCAGAAATAATACACTATTTTTCATATTTGTGCATTTTAATCCATTTCTTCTGTATTCTCTAAGTTGCGGATTTTCGGGTTCGCAACAATGGTCCGACCTACCGGATTAGACGGAGAGCCAGTGATATCTACGAAGGTGGTTCCTAGATTCGACGGAACAGAAGATGGCTATTGGTGGCTGATTCAATTAGATCGGTATTTTGAGGCTAACACTTGGCTTTGTGAAGGAAGAAAGGTGGGATGGGTGACTGCATTTGGGTTGTGTGGTAATGCTTTTACCTGGTGGCTTTCTTGGAAGAAAGGTAAACAGGATGTCACATGGAAGACTTTTGAAAAGGCTTTCATTATGAAATTCATCCCAGATCTGTGGGAGATGATGGAAGCTGCAGAAGTTGAGGAGGAAGAAAGCCATGGATACGCTCTGAATGAGACGGCAGAAAACGATGCCAAGTCAAAGGATGGCAAGAATGAATCGGTAGAGGTGATGAACAATACTAGAGAAGTTACGTCTAGCAATGAATTACGACCACGGTTAACACCTCAGCCAGAAAAGATCGTGGTGATTGTGCAGGAGATGAAAGAAGTGAATGAGGTACAAAGAGGAACGGATAAGGTGTTTGAGTTTGGGCCACTCCTGTCGCCAGAACCGCCGAACTTGGATTCACCGATGAAGACGTTACTCGAACCAAAGCCACCTGATCTACTCTCGTCGGAATTACGTTCGTCTGAAACGCGGGACTTTAGCCCAAAAGTGGTTGACAAAGCATCGTCACTTTTAGGGCAGCAAAAGCCATTAGAATTGCTGGATATTGGAGGATTCAATGCGACTTTTCCACGACCAACTCCACCGCCGAAACCGCCAGATGCACCGATTCTGATTGGAAGCATATGTGCGACAATCCTTCCTCAATCGAAAACTTCAATCATTGTTCACCGTGTGGTAACAAGGATGAAGAACAAGTTAGAATGGGTGTCGGTGATAGAAGATCCGACCCGGACGGAAGAGGGTGATAGAAGGGCAAACTTGTCTTTATGTAATTTGAGTGAATTCTTTAACCTAATGGGTCTGGCCCAAGTTGTTGATTGTTATCGGGTTAAAGAAAAATGGGTTTGTAGTATGTGGGACCCAACCCAAAAAAGACCACTTGAGAAAGGCGAAAAAAATTGTGTTGACCAAATATATCATATCTTCCCATCGACCCTAAGTGGCTTACAGATGTTTACATATGCTATTGTCAAGTGGGGATATAAAGATAAAGATGTCAAGGTACTAAGTGCTTTACAGATGTCTACATATGCTACTTCCAAATGGCTACATACCCTGGACAGTTCAGGGCATTCCTGGGTCCCTTCATTGCATGGTAATTTCCATTTTCAATATAGAAAATTTGGGAAGGCAATGAAGCAATTTCCCTTATATGTTCTGTTCACTCAATATTTTTCAATTTTTCGGTGGTTACTTGGTAGAATCAAAGGCTTTAATTCCTACTTTATGGATATGGAAATAAATCATGTTACCAATCAAAGTTTATTTCAACAACACCTGCAACATAAGTCCATGATAAATGAATATATGTGTTCTTCCCTCACTGCTATTAACTTGGTTTGGGCTGCAAATTTTATTTTGTTGTGTGGGATTTCCATAACAAATGGTGTTGCCATGATGCCGGAGAGTATAGGAGATGCAACACTAGTTAGGCTGGAAGCATCAAATAAGCTTGTTATTCAAGTGGATCGAGTTGTTGTGATGGATGAGGGTTTGTTTCCTCAGCAAGTCAAAAAAAAGTAGCAGGTTGCGATGCAAATGTAGAGAGGGTGAAATTGTTTGGGTGGTTCAAAGGGTTGACACTGGATCATCAACCTCCCAACAGTTTAACCCAGGTGGAAGGATCCTAGTTTTCACTTATTGTACAAGGAGTGTTTTTAGAAGAACTGCCATGGGTCAACTTTTACTTCAGTGGAAAAGAATTCTTTTCAGGATTGGTTCAATATCCCCACCACTCATATCAATTATATATGTTTTCTCAAACCCACCATTGGAGAATGTGCTTATGGGGCAGCACCTGATTTTAAAATCAGGGAGTTTGAATAGCAGTAACAACTCGTTGTATAGGGCCGGTGGAAGTTGTTCATGCCCAAACCACACAAGGATTCAATACTATGAGTGTTTAAATGTCTCAGCACCAACAAGAGAGAAAACCTCTAGTAGAAAAGCAGATTTTATCAAGCAACTGAAACCTCTGTTCAATACTGCAGAATCCTGGGATGGGCTTTACGCAGCAGCATATTTAATAAAGGATTTGGAGGTTTCTTTCTTTTATACATCTAAGTTGACAAAGGAATTTATGGTATGTGACAACAAGAGAATGACACTTGCTCTTCAGTTTGAGAATTTTGCAATGAAGGAAATAATAAATGGTGTGATCATGTCCTTAAGAATTGCAGAGAAATCAATAATTGATAAATTGGAGGTTTCAAATGAGTTTGCTCTTGTGTCAATATTCAATATTCAAAATACTTGGAAGGAAATAATAGCAATGGGTAGAAATAATGGAAACTATGAGTTTTGTTTTGAAATGATGTCGGGAAACCCAACAACTTTGATCATACAAAGGGATCCAGGGAAGTTCAATATTATGAAGGTAGTAATTGTTTGCGAAGGCTATTGGAGGAACTTACTCACTTTCTGCAGCGGCCTTAATTTTGTATATGATAGGGGAAAGATTTGGAATTCCCTCAAGCATTTATGTTGGTGTATCATTCATAAGCATCTGCAAAAAGTCTCTTCCACTGACTGCATTTATCCAAAACAAGGATCATCAGATAATGAGAGGACAATGTCGGTGCCGATCCGACAATGGGACCCAGGAGAGTTCAATTTTCCTATGGCAGCTACAACTTGTGACTACTGTTGGAATGGTTTGCTTAATGTTCATGGATTGCTCAACTTTGTATTTGATTGAGGCAAGTTTGATGGATGCAAATTTCAACCTTGGGGACAAGGTTGTTTTGAAGGGGTGGGTATTGATAGAGACCTGAGTATGAGAGATATAAAAAAAGGGCTATTATTGTAATAAAAGAGTGTGGTGAGGTTATATGGTAAATGATGAGTGGGATAGGCTGCTGAGTTGGCAAGTTTGTTATGCCTCTATAGTAGTATATAGAGTGAGGTGAGGGAGTGTGAAATCATCACGGAAGAATATAGTTTGTTATGAACAGTTGGCTTCATGCCTCTGTAGGAGCTTTGCTCTGTGGGCATTAGGATATTCATCCTCTTGCATTTCCCTTTAAGTTTCAGAAATAATACACTATTTTTCATATTTGTGCATTTTAATCCATTTCTTCTGTATTCTCTAAGTTGCGGATTTTCGGGTTCGCAACACATTGTGATATCATTTGATTTTAATCTGTATAGTCGGTCCCACATAGTAGGAAAATGCTTTGATTATAGGTGTTGCTGACTTCTAAATTTGCCGTGCTGCATAAACCATTTAAAATTGAAGATTCAGTACAGAGTAATATTGACCACCTCTTCTTTAGGTTTTTCTATGGTACTCCCATTGTTTTCAGAAAATAGCATCTTATCTCGCCTAACTTCCATATTCCTTGGGTTTGCACCTCCATTCCTTCTTCTCTCCATTGGGTAAATCTCTTTAAACAAACCTTTTATAGATGCTCTCTGAATCTTTTGTTGATGTAATGATGCATACGTTTTTACCCTTTCTATCTGGAATCCTGTGCAGATATGAAGCTGTATTCTATGCTGCTCTTGCTCTTGTACTCATGGCATGGATACTTTTTGAAAATACACTTTTCAACTTAAATATTAAGAACTCATCATCAAATTCCATTAAAAATGTTACGAATCATCTCATCCTTGGATATGATAATAGATCTTTGCAGCTCTCTGATGTGAGAATCCCATTGGCCTTTGTAAGTTCCATTTTTCTCAGTCTTTTTCCCTTCATTACTAGATTAAGGATCCTTTTATTGAGTTAAGTAAATTAAACTAATGCTGCATAAAGCTTCGTGAAATGATGCACATCCCTATCCCATTAACCTCCTCTGACTAGTATTTTTAAAATGGGATGGAATATTCTGTTTAACCTTAACACTTATCCATTTGGAAAAAAAAAGAAACCTCAACAGTTATCCATGGTTTGCTTTTCATAGCTTTGCCATGTCCATTTGAATATCTTATCATACATCATTTTATGGTGCACCATCTTTCTTTTATGCAAAATTAGTATGCAAAAGCATCATTATCGATGAACAGTACACAATCTGATGCTATAAGAGACAATAGAAGGTGCACAATATGACATGATTGAAGCATACTCTAATAATACTAAAAAGTAGTGCTTATTAAGATTCAGTGCCAACCAAAGCATGTATAATTACGCATAGATTTCTTGTTATATTCATAATATAAATCAGATAGGCTCTAAGTCACTATTTACATAAATGGTACTTATTTGACATGTTAATGAATTACTGCATCATGCAGATGGTTTTGTTCAACATTGCCTTCTTTGGAACGGGAAACTTTGCTAGTATTGCTAGTTTTGAGATTTCATCAGTCTATCGGTTCATTACTGTCTTTAGTGTAAGTGAAATTTGAACTTCTTTTAATTTTTGACTTATTACTTTAATAAGCTTTTGTACTAATATATTTCCTCCCAATTGCAGCCATTTCTGATGGCAGCGCTGCTTATATTCAAGTTATTTATACCCTTTATACTTGTAATGTAAGTGCACTTTACTGGTAACACTATTTATCACTATCCCTTAAGTATACATCTTTGAGACTCAATTCCTAAAATAGATGGGAAGTCCTTTCTTGCCGCCAAAGCATCTCAAATAAATGACGTGTGATCATATTAACCTCTTAAGCTATGGATTTTCCCATGATTAATTGTCAGCATTATTTTTTTAAATATAAAGCTGGAACAATTTTTTTTCATAGATAGATTTATTACTAGTTATGACTTATAGCAGTTGTTGTGGTTCTATATCTTTCTTACAACTATCCATCTAATATTACTTGCGCTGGACGGAATTACAGATGTGCATTTAGTGCAATAACCAAACTTAACCAAGTTCCAAGGATGGGATGCTACTTTCTTGTTATATTATTCTCAGACGTGATGACCATTCACTTTTTCTTTTTGGTATACTCCTCTTCATAATTTTGTTTCAGTTTCATAGATTTTATAAATTCTTTTGTCTCACAGCTCTTGATTTTTCATATCCTAATAATGTCTTTATTCCATTATTATAAATTGATCAAGTAAACATATAGAAATGGCGTATATGCTGATGGATAAATATTTGAGATCAGGTATCTTACATATCAAAATTGATGGTTGGCAGGTTCGCAATACAGGAAGTTGGATGGAAATTGGAAATAGTATTAGTCATTTTGGCATAGTGAGTGCCCAAGTTGTTTTTGTTCTGTTACTATTTGCTCTCACAAATACATACACAAAAAACATTCAATGCAATTCAGCAGCGAAGACCACACGTAAGGCAAATTAGGTTTCACAACCAGTCTTATCATCATGGATGACTCTACACATTTCTTGGTGGTGGCCTTGATGGTTTTATGACCAACCCGTTTTAATGTTTCTACCCTGGCTAACGTTCATTTGGGATTTCTGGTGCTCGCTGATATTAATACAACTAGTGCTGAAATTTTGGAACGATATTCATTCCCAGCTATAGAATTCAAAAATGGGATTGAGGTATAGTGATGGTGAAGGCAAAGCAAGCAAACTCTGTGCTGCAATACATCGAACCTTCATCGATTGTTTTCTTTTATATATTGCATTTGAGTTGTACACAACTGAGCAGTGGGCGAGTGTAGGTCCAGGTGATTTCATTGCACTTGCATTGCATGTCCAATCCAAGTGAAAAGAAATTTTGATTTTATGTTATGTATATTGTAGTTGATGTAACTTTGGCTGTTTTATACTCGGATTTATGATCGAGTATATATATAGTTGGGAATTGTTTTATCTGTTCACTTGCTCAGATATAAAAGAGCATATTGAATCAATCAAAGTGAAACATAAACCCTATCAAAGAAAAATATAATGTCAAAGTTGGATCTTGTTTGTTGAATCATTAATGCTATAATAAAGAGATTTATTTGTCATTACGATTCGATGTTAAAGTAAGGAAAATTTTAAGCTGGTTTTTAAGTGATTGGAGTGAAGTGATAATACATAGGAGTTGACCCTTATTTATAGTAGTTTGGAATCCAAGAAAGACAAGTGGTGTGCTTTCATTGGAGTGGATGACAAAATCTACTAAGTTATTGCTTCAGTATGAACACAAGGGATCATAAGAATAAGTTACGATCTGGATTCTCTAATGTTTGTGCGGGAACGTTAGAGTGACTTTTATCTATTTTTCACCGTTTGATTAATTGAACTCTTGCGATGATGTCATATAATCAATTTTTTCAACCAAGAAAGTCAAAGTTTTGGAAAAGTGACTAACAAAACTAATTAAAATTTTTTGTAGAAAAAACCCGGTCAGATTGATGTGCATAAGTCTCGTACGAGTAATATTTAAATTGTTTCGAGTAATATTTTAGTTAGAAACGAGTAATAATATCATAATCCATGAATAATATATGCATTATTTGTACACATCTATTAATTATGAGTAATTATTAATTGTGAGTAATGAGTACACTATTCTGAGTAATATCGAATTTTAACTATTTTGAGTAATATATTCATTGTTTTGAGTAATGTTTATACTATTTTGAATAATTTGTATATTATTTTGAGTAATAAATATAATATTTTGAGTAATATAAACAATATTTGAGTATTTATGCACCGTGCATAAGGATATACCTTATGCACATCAACACATCCCGAAAAAAATCATTTGCAATTTATTTCTACATTTTGCTTTTATGTTCTTTGTGATCACTTGAACTGCCGTCAACTGTCATCAAGACAAAATGAAAGTAAAACTTAATTTACCATTGAGTACCAAGTAACAATGGAAGCAAAATCCAATTTATGGCTGAATATGGAAGCAAAATAACCCCCGCGGGTTGGTCTAGTGATTGAGGCTAGGGTCTTAAGAGTGTGCTTCTCTCAAAGTCTCAAGTTTGAATTCCACTAGGTGCAAACAATTTATGTGTTGGGTCAGTCCATATAGAGCTTCGCTCTGACTTTAAATGGTGCCCCCGCAAGTGGACGGTGGGATTGATCCCCTTAAATTAATCAGTCGTACCAGTTACTAAGATTTTAAAAAAAACAATGGAAGCAAAATCTGATGAAAAATGTTGTTTAGAAAGAATAAAAACACGAAGTTATATATATGTGACCAACTAACACCAATATCCCATGATTCTTAAATAGCACTTGACTTGTTGACCCATCACTAATATTAAAAGAATTATACATTCTTAACAATTCTTTAAACTAAACCTTCATACCATTTATCATTACTGAAATCCAATTTAGGGCTGAATATTTCAATTTTTATAGAACACAATTAAAACCAAAATCAATTGAATTTTCAAAGAAGAAGCAACAACAATCCACTCACATTGGTGGTAGGGATGTCAATGGGGGCGGGGATACATTTCCACCACAATCCCCGCTCTCGAATCTATTCCCTATCCCCGCTTTGGATCCTCGCTACGGGGGAATTTTGTCCCCCATCCCCGTGAATTCCCACGGATCCCCAAGGTTCATGCGAAGATCCATAAACATGACTTTTTTATTTATTATTTTAAACTAAATTAATAGTAAAAGCATAAAAAATTAACCACAAAAAATTTAGAAAGTATTCCTTTATGATAAATATATTGTTTTAATAATATTTAATCTATAATATTGAGTGTCATGACCACCAAAATTTCAAACTAAAAAAAATTGAAATAATCATTTAGTTTTCACTTTTTTATTAACAATACATATATGTTTTAAATTTGTGTATAAAATTAATTATATGAAATGACAAATAAACTTACATAATAATTTAAAATTATATATAAATTAATGATATTATGCTATTATAGGCGGGGCGGGGATTCCACGGGGCGGGGGATATTTACGTCACCCCCGTCCCCGAAGTGCCTTCGGGGAGACTTTGTTCTCCATCCCCGTGGGGGGAAAATTCCCCATCTTTGGGGCCCTAAACGGAGAATCTCCACGGAAATTCCCGCTAACGGAGGCAAGTTGACATCCCTAATTGGTGGCATGGTCACAAAGAGAAAATTAACCAAACATTTTCTCTATTTCCACTTCTTTTTCTTCAATGCTACACCTTATCTTCTTTTTCATCTTCTTCTTTGGTAAAATTGACCATGTAGTAGAATTTAAATAATCAAATTTATCACACGGTTGAAAATGAGTGAAAGTCACTCTAAAATTCCCACACGAACCTTAGAGAATCCGGATCCAATAACTTATGTGATCTTTGTTTCTTACATGATCATCTAAATAAGTCGGGTATACCATAAAGGTATTATGATGTCAGAATTAGATGGAGCTTAAGTGAGGTATGAAGTGAATGATCATACATGAAATTATCCTCCTATTACTCATTGCTATCTCCACTCATGCGACACCTGCAGCTAGGGTGGCAAAACAGGCCCGGCCCGCGGGGAAAGCCCGTTTTACCCGTACTTTTTTGCGGGGCGGAGCAAGGTTTTAGGCCCGCTCTCTTTGTACGGAATCACTTCATTCCCCAACGTCTCTATCCTTCTTTTCACTCTATAAATACCTCTCATTTTTTCCATAAATTCTCACATCAAATTTCAACTCATCTCTCAAATTTCTACCTCATATTTATTTTCTCTTCTTCCCCTGCAAAAATGGCGAAGTGGATGGATACGTGTTTTCTTATGGTCATCATTGTCTTGGTGGTGATCATGTCCTTTTTCTGTCTGCACAGTCCTGAAAAATGCGGACTTGGGTTGTTTACACTCCCAATCATCTATATGTTGTTATTTATAGCATGGGTTTTTAATCGTCATTTTTAAAGTTTGTCGTATCTTTTATTTTCAAATAATGTACCGTTTATTTGTCGTACTGTTCATTATATTATGTAATATTTGTACTGTCAGTATTAAATGTCGTACTATCTGTCGTACTGTAGTTTAATTATCCAGATAATATTTTGTGTGTTTTCTGCCAGTTAAATATTTATTTTTCTGTGCATTAAATATTTTTCAAGGTTATTATCGGTAATTTCGTTCGCGTGCAGTATATTTTATTTATTTATTATGTTTTGTGTTTTTCTAGCAACCCATGTAAATAAATTTTCACTATTAACACAACAAAAAACAAAAAGAAAAAATTAACTTTAACTGTTGAATTTTCACTTTAACTATTACGTTAATGCCTGAACATTCAATTGACAGTCAAACCCGCTGACAGTGCAATTCTCTGTGTTTTGTACCATCAATCAAATCAATCTTTTACATTTCAAAATTCCAAGATTTTTGTTCTAGAAGTCTTCTGATAATCACATGATCACCAGAGACTCAACACTGCACAAAAATCAGGTACGCTTAACTGTCTCCTACACAAACAGTCCCTAACTAGGGTTTTTGTTTTTTTTCAGGAGAACAAGTTTTTTGAGACCTCAAATGGATTTCATGGACCTCCATATATCTCAAAGTACCACCACACAAATTTTCAAACTTCAATTCGCTCAGACGCACAGTCAGCAACTCAAACAGTCAACAGACGACCAGTTTGACCGAAAAGTCAACAGATAGTCAAAAATGAATTTTTTGTCAACATCCATATTTTGTCAAAAGATTCATCATTTGATCATTGGTTGATCATAATTCATCAAGGAAAGATCAAAAATCAACAAAACCCTAAGTTTCAAAATTAGGGTTTTCTCCTAAAAAGTCAACTGAACTTTGACCGGCCATAACTCTCTCCTCGTTCATTCAAAAAATTCCAACCAAAGCTTGTTTTGAAGGAAATTAAATTATCTTTCAAATTCAATTGATCCCATGGTCATTGGATTCACCATTTGAAAAATATGAGCTTAGACATTACAGGTCATTTTCAAAGTCAACAAAAAGTGGTTTTTTGTCAAAGGCCATAACATCAAGATAACTTCTCCAAATGAAAAAATGTTTCCAAAGTAGCTTGTAGAGGACATCTTGAGGTTTCTAAAAAGTACAAGAACTCCTTCATATGATAAAAATTGAGGGATTTATGCCTTGTTGAAGTTGGCTATATTTTGGGAAAATGCATGAAACCAACATTGATCAAAAATGTTTTTTTCCAAAAGGGGCCAAGTTTTCATGATCCAAACATGATTCTAACAATGTTAAGGGCCTCCCACGACCAACCTAAGGCCCTTAACATTTTTATTTCTTTTTTGGTTTAATTTTATTACATTTAAAGTTAAATTGAAAAAGAAATGGTGCAAGATCATTATCCAAAGCTTTGTCTCTTGTTTGAGTCATCAAGATAGCTTATTTTCTGCAACAAAGAGAAGTACAAAGTAGGCCTAGAGCAAGAGAGACCAAGAAGATCAAGCCATGGTCAAAAATTCAAAGATTTTTAATATAAAAAAAATCAAAAGTTCAACAAAGCAATCAATGCTTCTTTGCTTCAATTTTAAGCACTTCATTGCTTATAAATGAAGTAGTATACTTCATCAACAAAGAGACACGAAATTATAGCAAGAGAATAGCAAAGAAATCCACAAAATTCTCAAAAAATTCCAAAACTTTGTAATTTTCGTTTTATATTTTCCAACCATTATCAATACAAGTAAACACTTTCTATCAGTTTCTGAAGTCATATAGAGTAAGAATGAGCTCCTAATATGGTCCTATGAGGGTTATAACACGTGCATAGTGTTCTTCATCTTCATGCATAATCAATTTTCGTTTTCTTATATTTAATCAATATCAATGTAATCTAATCATTCTAATGAGTTCATGAGGTCTTATAGGACAGGTCTGGGCTTTAACATGTTAGCTTCCACGTGAAAATAGCTCAATGCCATTAATAAGTGTTCATGCATGTTCAAGCTTCAACATCTTCGAATCCATAGCTACAGCACTCAAACAGCAAAACTAATATCATATTTGAAATCAGAGCATCCTAATTAGGGGATCTGGGTTGCTTTTATTGTTTATGATCCTTGCTTTTGCAGGTTTATGAAGCTACAAGAAATATGGCGTTTTATCGTGAAAATAGTGGGGGTTCAAAACCGCCGCTATTTGCTTCAAAAAAATAAAGGAGACGGAGGTTGAAGACGACCACGCGTCCAAGCGTGGTTCGTCAGTCAAAGCTGACCATTCCCTCCGCTCGCGTGGCTGCTCACCAATGGCCAGTCAGCTGGTCTCTCCATCCACGCATGCATCTGTGGGGCCCACCTGAAAAATTTAAATTTCTAAAGATCCAGCGCATCTCTTTTGCTCAGCTTACCATGCACCTTTCCACGTGTACCATCAGATTCCTTTAAATTCAGATCAAAAGGCCCTGAACAAGCAGTCCACCATATGCCCTCAGACCAATCCACACATGATCCTTTATTTCTATTTTATTTTATTATTTCATAATTAATTTAATTTCACTTCTAAAAATGATTAAAAATAGTTTTAAAAAGCCAAAAATTATTTTAATTTCACTTCTAGGCTCAGAAAATGTTAAATTATTTTATAACGAAAAAAATATTTTATTTTTTCTTCATAATTAAAATATTTTGTTAATTAATTAGTATATATGTAAATATTTACTTTTTAATTATTTCAACCTATCAAAAAATCAAAAAAATTTTTCTTTTTATTAAATTTAGTTTATATATTATAGACTAATTTTGTACATATTTAGAATATTTTTCTCTTTAAGTTTTAATTATGTGTGTAATTATTTGTATAATTATATATTAATTTGCTTAATAAATTTTCAAAACAACTTCAAAAAATCCAAAAAAATTAGTTTTATTTTAAAATTAATTAACAAGCAATATGAACATATTTTAGACTTAATTTTTAGGTTTAAATTTTATTTCTACCTTTTTCTCATTTTAATTAAATTAATTATGCATTAATTCTAATTAAAATCAACCATACAAAAAATTCAAAAATATTTCTTTTATCTTATTGCAATTTAAATTCCTAGATAAAGTGTATAGGTTGTCAAAATCATGTAAATAGCGTAGTTTACATTTCTCGCACAATCGATGTAATAGCGTAGATTTATTTTCCGCATTTTTACATTCCCGCACTTTAATTTCTGTACATATAAAACTGTGTGTATGTCAAAGATAAAAACTGAAGCGTTAGGTCACTAACTTCAAAGATAAAAATATCTGAACCAGAACACAATCACACTTGCACCTCTTAGGGTAATCCCTCTGTTACTCTTTTCAAAATCAATTCTACTGTTTCAAATGCAAATCCAAACTTTTGTTTACATCCGGTCAAAGGAGAATTTTCTAAAAGAAATAGGAAAGGACCTTATAAATCTAGGGTAGATCTCCTAATTGCTTGCTCAAATAAAAAATGTCTCACATATTCATTGCTTTTCAAAACAAAACTTTCAAAAAAAAGACAATACTTGGTATATATCCAAACAAGGATTATTACGAAGTTAAAGATCTTTTTTTCAAAACATCTTTCGAAAGATCAAACACTTTGTATACATCCGCACAAGGATCATTACAAAGTCAAGTTACAAAATGAATTTTAAAACCACATACAAGCATTACAAGGCAAGACAAATGATTCAAACAAGTGAGCTAAGCAATTAAGAGCCCATGGATAACCATGGATACAAAGGGGTGCTAATACCTTCCCTTTGTATAACCTACCCCCGAACCCAAAATCTCTTAAAGGTCTTTTTTCTGTTTCTTTTATAAACCTTTCCTTAATTGGATAAAATAAAAGTCGGTGGCGACTCTCTGATTTTCAAAAACTCAAAAAAATAAAAGAAGAGTCAGCTCGTATCTCTCGCGAGATATAAAAAACCAAGGGCGACACACCTCTTCGTAGGCTCAAACGACACCTCAATCCGATACTCGGAACTCAAGATATGAATTTTCTAACGTTATCCGAAAATGCACACATCGACGTCATGCAACAACACTCTTTACGATATCCACCAAACTTATCAAATGGTACACTTGATCCTAAAAGTGTTTCTCAACAAAACCTCTTAATTTCTCCTTCAATTCACTCAACTCTGACGTTGACATCCCGCGCGACACCAACGCACAAATCTGGTTTCCAAGACAAGCGTAACAGCAAACTTCATCTCTTTCCAACACCATGTTGTTACAAATAATTCCATTACAGCTTCTGGAACCATTTTTAAAATAAATTTCATCTCGTTAGCTTTCCAACACTTCAAACGTGACTCGAATCAGATATCCAGAACTCAAGTTATGAATTTTTGAAGTTTCACAAAAAATTCAGCAATTTTCTGCGTTTTGCTTACGGATATTCCACTCCAAAACTCATTTTTCTTCAACTTAAACATATTCCAAACAACCCTTAACATATCTCCTTACTCCCAAACTTTTTATAACTCGAGAGACATATTCTTTCGCCGAAATTCAGTTTCTGAAACACCAAGACCGCAATCCTCTTTGCGAACTTGCAACTGAACCACATCCGAGAAGCAAAGCTTCTCCCCCACTTTGTTCAAACTAATTCCTGCAACAACCATAAAGCAACAAGTACCGACAGTGTTTCACTCACTTGTCGCGTATAGAGGAATAAATAACATTAGACAACTTGGCCGGACGGACCGACCTGCTCTGATACCACTAATGTAACATCCCAATTCTACCCATCGAATATTAATAAAATCAGAGTGTGGAAAATTTAATCATACAAGGGATGTCACATTTACTTCACATAAGCAACATACATTAATCATAATTATGGAGATACATAACACTTAGAACCTGGATGAACTTATAGCAACATATTTCAATTATCAACTAAACAGCGAAATCACATTTCTCAACGGTAACAACATCACATCTTTTATTCACTGAAAACACTTCGCAACTGTTAATATTATTCAACTTCAATTCGCTTAACATATTTATTCGACTAAACAACTTCAAAATCAACATGATAATTCATAATTCAACTTAAGGTAATAACAACATTTAAACATAACAACAATCGTCCATCCCCAGAGTGCTACGTATCAGAGCAAGACCCTTTTGACTTATTATAGAGCAACATGAAGACTTCATAAATTAACTTCAAACTTCCACAGTTATACTTGAGTACCTGCCCATTTCTCATGGTAGGGGAAATATCAACAGAAGGGGTGAGATATCTAACAATATAATACGATACATGATAAATAATATAATAGAAATCAGATCGTATAATTTACCACTTCACAACTTTCAAACAACAATTATAACAACAAATATAATAACAAATAGCAACGACAATTATAAAATAGCTATAATAGCAATTAGCAACAACAATTATAATAATAGTTATAATAACCATTACACATCTTTCCAACAATACCTGTCACAACAAATTGTTAGCATAATTTCACACTAAGTCATCAACAACGTACTACAACAAAATCATCAATTTAATACAACATTTATCCATCATCACAACAACATCATCAACAATAATTAATCAACTCGAAATACGACTCATAACAATGCATATGTACATGGTACCATTTGGAGTAAAACTCCCCACTTAAACATTTTCCATTCAGGCCATCGTCACTTTTTCCATTTTCAGACCAACTTAAACATTTTCCATTTTAAGGCCGTCGTGTTTGCCATAATTTTTCAAGCCTTCGTGTTTGCCATAATTTTCAGGCCATCGTGTTTGCCATGATTTTCAGGTCGTCGTGTTTGCCCTAATTTTCAGGCATGCATTATGTAATGGATGTGACTCAATGAATGCAACAATCACATACAACACAACTAAACTCTCATCACGAGGCATACGCCTATATCACTGTTATTACCAATTATTAGAGGTAATCAACATCAAAAAAGGCAAAAGCCTATATCGCCACTACAACACTGGCCATAGGCCTACAACACCATCATCGTATCAACAGCATAATCATAACGATAATATAATCATAATCACATCACCAACATCACAATATCAACAACATATTATTACAACAGCATAATAACTATGCCAACATCAACATAGAACAATTTTCAACAATAGATTCATTGATAGTAGAATAATTTCAGCAATATCAGAAACAACCACCACAAACAACCACACACCGCAACAATTTTACACAACCACAAACAGAGGCGATTATACAAACCCAATCCCACATACAATTCATCATAAATCCCATTATAGAGTCAGAACCCCACCCTTACCTTGGATTGGAGATTACTCTATAATTCTATCGATCGAAGCCTTCTAGCCTTAGCTTATAACCCTTGCCTCTTTTAATCAGAATCAAAAGATGAAAATTTTCCCAAATACGCAACTATAGTGCGATGATGATATCTCGCCACTCAGACCTTATTTTGAAGATCCCAAAGGTCAAAAGTTAGATATAGGTGTCGCGAACCTACCCTCAAAATTTGGCCACGATCCAACGGTTAACGAATCGGGGATCTTCGATTTGGTGAGACTGCTGCAAGAAAAACGGGAAGGAGTTTTTCTCCTATTTTCTTTCTTCTCTGCAACATCCCATGATCAATTCCCCAAGACTTTTTCCTTTCAATGCTATTTCTACAACTTAATCAATTAATTAATTGACTAGTTAATCATAACAATCCATGTCAACAATTCTCAATACTCCACAAATTCAACAATTAAATTCTAAATAATTTAAAAATATTTAATTAAATAATTAATTAAATACCAGGTGTTATAGATAACATATACATAGGTCCCACTTTTATCCATAAATATGGACGTGCTGACCAAAATCAGTAGATATGACCTTAATCCACATACTTTATGGTATGTAACATGTGCATCATCACCATCATCATCTACAATTGCATCCAGGTGGTGTTCAAACAGATCCACCAAATAATAAAAACCTAGCATGACATCCTTTAGTGTCATCTATCTTTTATTGGGATTTTCCCAGGTCAGCTCCTAAATAAGTCACCATCATGTCGAGTATCCCAAGTCTACTAGTTTTGGAATAGTTTAATGATTTTCCCATGATCTGAAGATGTAAAAGGAATGATTCATCATCAAGTGTGATAGACATCTGACCGGTCGGAAGATGAAACGACGACGTCTATGCATGCCATCTTTCCAAAAACGCAGGTTATTGCACATGATTAATATACACATATCTAGTCCTGTATAAGTCATGCACCCAGATAAATGCAAGACATCCTAAAACCAAGGTTCATCAGACTCCGCCAACTTTGCAACTTTACTACTGTAGCCGATATATTTTAACGGATCATGATACTACAAAAAAATAATACATCCAACATCAAATAGTTTAAATGTTATAACATAAAATGTTTAAAAGAGTACAAAAAAAATCACGTCATAACATAGTACAATCGAACAAGAAAAACTATGTCATAACAAAGTACAAAAACTAAAAAGACGAAGTAGAACTAACACAAAAATAAGCAAATCCAAAAACCAGATAACAGGCAGGGTAATGATAAGATCAAAGGTATGATGGTTAAGTGAGTATGAGAAGGGATGTGATTGTCTAGGTAATCTAAAGAGAAATCACTGGTAGTGTGAGAAGTAGGTTTAGGTGTGTTGCTAGAATATGTTGAAGGAATGTGGTAGGGATGGATGTTTTCCAAAAACTGTTATCCGTAGAGATAAGATATTATGAAAGTCATAAAAATGTGACCTTTAAAACCATTTATCACTACTACGGAAAACCCCTTACACAACGGTTGGAAAATGGGTACCATCACGCATGCCATATCGTTCTTAAGTAGGATGTGGTTGTAAGTTCGTTGTTTCCACCACGGTGTAGAAACCGTTATTGTAAGGTAGGGCATGCGCCATATATCACAACAGTTATTCTTATAAACCGTTGTGATATATACATGTAGGAACTGAGTTCGAAACCCAACAACAACAAATAATTTAAAACATAAATTACTTTTGATAACAGTTACAATAGATAACTGTTGTTGAAAGTACCCAAAGTTTATTATATAATATGTAGATTGCTTGTTTTTTCAAATACCTCACTAAAGAAATATAAGCATTCAAATTGATGAAGAAGTCTATAATCTGAAAATTGACTATTCTTTTAAACCAACTTAAACAAACCATTATTTTCTGATTGCATGTGTCTCATCATTCATTTCATGCTCTTTTGCATATAGACTGTGGTTTATTGGTCTAACTTCTTCGATACATCGCTACCTTCTATTATAATTTCAATAACAATAAGGAATTGGATAATCTACCTCGTCATCATCACTTATCATCGTAATTTTTATGATGATAGATCACACAAAAATTACGATTATAAGTTTTGATGACGAGGCAAATTATCTAATTAATTATTGTTATTTAAATTTAACTATAATCGAAGATAACGATGTATTGAAGGAGCCAGGTCATTATACCATATTCTATATGTAAAAGAGCATGAAATGAAAGATAAGATGCAAGCATTTCGGAAAACATTGATTGATATAAGTTAGTTTTCAAATACAACTTAATTTGTAGATTATAAGTATCTATGTTAATTTAAATGAATATATTTTAAGTGAAGGTTAGTGAAACAAACACTACACATAGAATATAATAAACTCAACCTAATCTTTTGGCTCTGAGAACATTAATCAACAACAACAACATACAAAAGCAGTTATCAACAAAACAACATCATACAAGGTGACTGTGCATAAAGGAAAGATTGCATAAAGGAAAGATTTTATTGATTGTAACAATAGTATAATTATAGGGGTGGCCTATGTGACTGTGCTACAAATTAAAAGTGTTTATAACATGGAATTTGACACTAGGGTTATGATAATGAGGAATATTATTGGAGATGGTAGAAAAGGTGAGCATGTATAAGCCATTTTTAGCTTAGTTGCGCCAATCTTCATCAGGATGTGATTCGCCTGTATGAAACAATCAAAAGAGCTAAAAAATGAGAGAATAACAACCTAGAGTGACACACATGATATGTGGCTCTAGTTAAGATTAGTGTCATTACCTAGAGTTAATGGACACATAATTAAATTACTTTGCATAATGTCATAATTGTACTGAAGATAATGTATATTGGAGGATGGCAATGATGAATTCTATTGAAGAAAGGCGAGGAGAGTTTTTGGTTGGTCCGATGTGAAGTTGATGTGATCAGTTTATTGGGAAGTGTCTTCAGTAGAGGTGTTTTGGGATTCATAAGGACTATTATCTTTTTATAAAACTTGGTTTACACTAGGCTTTTTCAAGTACGAAGGAATCCCGTGTTTCTTGAATCATACCTCTATAGTATGGTCTGACTTGTTGTAGTAGGAACAAATCTTGATTCCCCTTCTTCTTCCACCTATAAAGTTTCTTGAACCAATTTCAGCGGATTGTCCTTAAAATTGAGTTTTGTTAATGTGAGCAACAATCTATTCTTCGTCGAGGTGGTTGATTTGTTGATATTCTTGTTGAATTAGTAAAGAAAATATTTTATTGATGAAGGAAAAGGATGCATGAGAATTATTTGGGATCTTGAATTAGCGTATTCTTCATTGAATCTCTTGAGAAATCGAATGACATACTCACTCTCCCTATAAGCCTTGATGGTGGAAAGGAGTTGGCAAATGTAGGTGATGATGCACGTGCAAATAGAGAGAGGTCTAAAATTATTATATTCTTGCCAATTTGAGGGGGGTGAAGTACTGTGTAATGGTGTTCTCACATTGTGTGAAGGTGTAAAGTTCTTATTGTAGGCCAAAGATGGGGAATGTATCACCTTGATCGCCCATTTACCGAAGCTCTTTCCAGATCCCATTGTATCTCAGTGACCCCATGCAATTTGTGTGCAACTTTAATTAGTTGGACAAATTAGGGTTTCATCTATGAACCCTAATTTGTTTTTGGATTGAAGGACTAAAATTGTTTAAGAATGGTGAAACGACAACTAGACTTGGGTTGTCACTGGGTGCATGAAGAGAGGATTCAACATGTCATTTTGGTAGTTGCAATTATGGTTTTATTTTGAATTTGAAAGATTTTGAAGGTTGTCAATGGTGGAAGAAAGAGTGGATTGGACGTTGTAGGAGGTGTAATGGGTAGAGAAGGTGAAAAATCTTTGATGATACCATCAACGGTGGCCATCATTCTAGAAGAAGAGGATGAGGAAAAAAGATTCAAAGAGAGAAACGAAGGAAACATTTTGTGTAGAGAGAAAAAGAATGTGATCAAATGAGATCATCTGATCATATAAGATGCAAGAAAGAGAAATGAGGGTAAGGATAAATTGTGTCGACCCAATAAAAAGATGATACGAGTAGATAAAGAAGAAATGAGATATAAAAGTAATCTTACTCTCTGATACCATGTTGACATTTGTGCAACAAAAGCACATTCTCTCTTAATCTTGGAATAAAAAAACTAAAAGAAAAGAAAATTGAAAAATTATTAATTCAATCCTTGAAAATATATAAGCTTAGCTCAATGTTAATATGTCAAATGGGAGAAGGTATGTAGGCCTTTAGATGAAGGGGTCTGGGAGTTAAAAACATGAAAATTTTCAACTTGACAATATTAGGAAAACGGAAGTGGAAAATTAAAACGAAAAGAACCGAATTATGGTTCAAGGCTCTGATGTATAGGTATGGGAGTATAGAGGTCCTTAGTGAACATGCTATAGTAGTGGATCAAAATGGTGGAAGGAAGTGCATGAATTAGACCTAGGTGATTGGAAAAATTATGGATTCTTCTCTGTTAAAGAGGCATATAAGGATTTTATAATTAATGTCCCTAATTCTGCTAATCCCTTATGATCTAAGGCTTGACACAAATCGATTCCACTCAAAATTTCCTATCATGTGTGGAGACTATAACACCCCATTTTCTACCCGGTAATTATAATAAAATGAGAGCGCGGAAAATTTTAAACATCAAACATGAGGCATTACATTTTCAACTTAAAAACCACAAACAACCTGTATTTCATTTATCTTTGATACATAGCATTCAGCATCTACAACTTTAAAATTATAATTCATACACAAGTTTATTCAACTAGATCAAACTTCAACTTATTATTATTCATCAAATTTTATTCAACTAAAAAAACTTAAAACAACAGTAATTACTTCTTATTATTCAACTTGGATTTCAACTGCTATAATAATAACAACAACAATAGAATAAAAAATACAATCATAATCTCATCCCGAGTGCTACGTATCAGAGCAAGACCCTCTCGACTTATCATAAGCAACATAAAGATACTTCAACATCCAGAGCTATACTTAAGGACCTGTCCATTTCCCATGGTAGGGGAAACATCAGCAGAAGGGGTGAGATATCGAAAAATATAAACAAAAGTATGATAAGTAGTATATTAGAATCATATCATACAAATATTATCACTTCACAACTTTCAACCAACATTTATAATAAAAACTATCAACAACAACAAATTATCACAATAATTATAGTAACTATTTCACAACTCAAACCAACACAACTTATAGCAACAACAACTCATACAACGACTCAAAATGCGACACAACTATGCACATGCATGTGGTACCATATGGAGAAGAACCCCTAACTTAAACATATGCCAGTTTATCGAGGCATTTCAACAACCTGAACAGGATGCCATCAAGGCCAACTTAAACGGATGCCATCAAGGCCAACTTAAATAATGCAATGTATGCCATGCAATATCAACTACAACGAAAACCAGAACAACCACAATGAAAACAAAAACTGGAACATGCAACAAATTGCATCAACTTAATCCAACATTGGTCGTTCGACCTACAACTTAATCAACAACAACTCATTCCCAACAACAACAAAATCAGCACATACTCAACGATAATTTCGTAACAACACACACGTTCAACAATCAACACAACATTGATCATAGGACCTATAATCAACAATGTCCATAAACCAGATGAATCAACTTACCCAGCTGTACCTGCACGTAAGCATATTCCACATAATTTCAACAAAGCAACACAACTACAATTATCTACTAATTAATCTTAGTTACCCCATCAGTTTTTATTAAATTCCGGACAACTAATTATACCGCCTAATTCGGCTAATTTGACCAATCTGATACTAATTTTATCTAAATCCAATGTACTACTTATACTGATTTTATTACACTAATATAATTAGTCTTTCCCTACATTCAAAATTATACTGCCACTAATTTTCTGTACCTTTTCCAGTGGAGTCATACTGCTATTGTCTGCTACTAGTAATCTTGTTCTACTAGACATTGGTTAATATATATTACTGGAACTTCCATGATATTTATACCAATTCATCCTATGTATATATATATATATATATATATATATATATATATATATATATATATATATATTTATATAATATGCTACTCGGTTCAATTATATTAGCATATACCACTTGCCACAACACAAAACGAAACACATAAAAATAATCACAGAACAAATGGTTGCAGTTAGTGTGGCCCCCACAACCATTGAGAAGACCGTCCTCCACCTTCCAGGCTTATAGGGTGACCGTCTCCCCCTCTCTTCCTCATGGAGGCGCCCACCTCCAAGTACTGGTGGCCCCCACCCAAAAAGTATCTCCTTCCTCTTATTTCTTTCCAACGTTTTTCTCATATTTTCTCGTAATTTCTTCAATTAACAATTCCAGATCAACACTACCTCATAGCAATATAATCCCATAAGGACAACAAATTCAGAGACATACTTTTATCATTCAATTCTATCCATACTCATGTCCACAGCCAGCACAACAACAACATTCAACAAAATCAATTTAATCACATAAAGCTCGACACAACACAGGAAACGACAATTATTCCATGGTAAAATTTATACACCCTAACCTCACATACAATTTATCATAATCCCAGTTATAGAGATCGAACCCCACGCTTACCTAGGATTGAAGATCGCCTCTAAATCCGATCGAGTGCATGCCTTTGCCTTCTTCCCCAAAATCCACGATCAATTTCTTTCTCCGCCAAAACCCCCGTTCCTCTATTTCTGCAACTTTTGTTTCACGATCTCTTTTCCAAAGTTCCAAACCCGTGTGCCTCTATTTTTCTTCCTCTCATAACAACCAGCAAAACCTATCTCTTACTTCCTTGTTTTCTTATAATAGACCAAATAATAATATTCTTCCTTATTCCCAATAATAATAATAATTATTACAATAATTATAATAATAATATTATTATTATTATAAATTCCATTGGGCTCCAATTCTCTACACCTCCTTATCACTTCATACAACCACACATCAAGCCCAACCAATAAGGTAATCAATTAAATAAATAATATTATTCTTAATATTATTCCTCCGACTAAAACTCGACTTTAACTTAATAATTCAAATACGCCTCCTAAAAATAATACCGACAAATCCAACTACTCCGATAAATTCTCAAACTTCTTCTAAATCCAATAAATAAATCCTTTAATAATTTAATTAAATAATTAATTAAATTCAGGGCGTTACAGAGAATGTTCCAGAATAGATTAGCTACAAAAGATAATCTCTTTATGAGGGCGGTAATTTTTCAAAATTTGCTTAATTGTGTCGGGGAATGTAAGTGTGAAAAATCTATTTCACATATGTGAAGGAGGAAAGACAGGGTCAACAAAAGTTTATGTGGTTTGATTTGCGTGTGTTTGGAGTATTTGGAAAGCTAGGAATGAAAAATTATTTTGCCACTAGGATTTAGACTTAGAAAAGCTGGTTGAAGAAGCTAAAAATCACTCATGGAGGTGGCTGACCTCAAATTGTAATAGCCTGAAAATTAATTCTGCCCAATGGAGAGTGAATCCAAGAGCCTACTTGGGGTTCTCAGAGTAGTTCTTTTGCAGCAGGTTGGGATAGACAATTTGGTTCAGCAGATTTGGGTGTTCTGGTGTATGTTGCTGTTAGTCGAGTTGCTTGTGTTGGTTTTGGAATTATTGCTTGTTGATGCGCATCGGCACTTGAGCAATGTTGGATTCTATTGAAAGCAAAGTTGTAGAATTTGGAGATTTGATTAGCTCTCCTTGTGGGATTACTAGTGATTTTGGTGCATATGTCTTTGTTAGAAATTCTGTTATTAGAGTGGATTTAATAGCCTTGAAAATTAAGTGAGTTGATTGGAGTGTGTTTCAATAAAGTTTGGGAAAATGTACTCTTTTGTTTGGTTCGTGTTGGCTGTCTGGTTTTCGCAGATCCGATGTCCTTATGCGATCGAAAATCTCTTGTTGTTAGGATCATGGTTTTGTATTTTTAGTTTCTAGTTTGTCTCGTGGCTTGGAACATCAGGGATATGCTGTTCTTGGGCATGGATCCGTATCAGTCTTATGACTGTTGGTCTTCCGTCGTTGGAGTGAAGCGGATCTCGCCGGAGGTTGCTTTGTCTCTTTTTAGATTGGAGGTTCGTCTCGGCTGATTCAGTGGTATTGAGAATTTTCGTGCAAAGCCGGTTCAGAGCGCTTACAGTAGTTATTTGTATGCGTCATTTCCAATTGTGGCGCTTTTATTGTCTTTGGTTTTGTCTGCTTGTGCTGCATTCAGCAGGGTTAATTCCAAGGAGTCGTGGGATTTTCCTTTTGGCAACAATTTTGATCGAATTCAGTTTGTGGTTTCGAGCCGATGGGGATGCAAGTCTATTAGAATTTATAGTTTGACTTGTTGTTGTGATTGTGGTTACTGTATTTGTTTATTTCATGTGGGTGGAAGGGGGTCTGGTGTGTAAATTAAGCTTGTGGTGCTGCATTACTTATATCAGTGTATGCAGGATATCTAATTGCTAGCTCTTCTGAATAACATCTCTTATGCCTAAATATATTAATGTATATACTTTTTGCTGTTTTAATTAAAAATTTATAAATCCAATAATTTTATTATTTAATGGATATGCACTAATAGTGTAAGAGAATTTCTCAATACACCCCATGATTCTCACATACACCGCGCGAAATTTCAATTATGTCTCTTATTTTCGTAGATGCATTTTCGAAAATATTTTTTTTTTCAAAAAATTTGTTTCTTTCCGTAGATGCATATACGGAAGCTTCCGTATGTACATCTAAGAAACAAAACAACGTTAAAAAAAAAAAAACTTCTGAAGATGCATATACGAAAGCTTAAGGACATTTTTGTCAATTTAATAATACGTAAAACGATGTATGAAGTGACGTTAGAAATTCTCTAGTGTGAACTAATTTTACATAATCGTCAAAAAAAAAAATTAAAATAACAGTCAGCCATATCACCCGAAACCGAATAGTAAAAAAGTTTAAAATTTATTTCATTTCAGACATCATTAAAATTTACTTGGGGCCCACACACACAAACTAGTAGTCCGTGTTACCCACACGACAACCACAAGTTCCCCAAACTTCAATCCTCTTCCACATTTCACACATTCATCTTCTTTCCATACTCCACCATAACAAACTATTCCATTCCCATGGCTTCTCTTCTCAACGGCAGCCTCTCTTCCATACACCCCCAACACACCCGCGAAACCCCCTTCACCAAATTCCCCAACCACTTCCCAATCTCCAAAACCCCCAAACACAAACTCCTCAAAATCCGCGCTGACGTCAGCTACGAGCCCCGCAACACCTCCTCCGATGACAAAATCCGCGAAATCCTCCGCAACCGTGACTACGACTCCAAATTCGGCTTCAACATCGACATCGATTCCTTCACCATCCCCAAAGGACTCTCCCACGAAACTATTAGGTCAATCTCAACCCTAAAATCAGAACCAGATTGGATGCTCAATTTCCGCCTCAACGCCTTCGAGAAATTCTCCAAAATGAAGGAACCGAATTGGTCTGACAACACTTATCCATCCATCGATTTTCAAGACATCTGTTATTACTCCGCTCCCAAGAAGAAACCCTCTCTTAACAGCTTAGAAGAAGCCGATCCCGAGCTTCTTAGGTACTTCGATAAACTCGGTGTTCCGTTGAACGAACAGAATCGGTTAGCGAATGTCGCGGTGGATGCTGTTCTTGATAGTGTTTCCATTGCTACTACTCATAGGAAGACACTTGAGAAAGCTGGTGTTATTTTTTGTTCGATTTCAGAGGCGATTAGAGAGTATCCTGATTTGGTTAAGAAGTATTTAGGTAGAGTTGTTCCTAGTGAGGATAACTATTACGCCGCGTTGAATGCGGCTGTTTTTAGCGATGGATCGTTTTGTTATATTCCGAAGGATACTAAGTGTCCGATGCAGATTTCGACTTATTTTAGGATTAACGCGTTGGAGACCGGGCAATTCGAGAGGACGTTGATTGTTGCGGAGGATAGAAGCTCAGTGGAGTATTTGGAAGGGTGTACTGCGCCGTCTTATGATAAGAATCAGCTTCATGCTGCGGTTGTTGAGTTGTATTGTGCTGAGGATGCTGAAATTAAGTATTCGACAGTGCAGAATTGGTATGCCGGGGATGAGAATGGGATAGGTGGGATATATAATTTTGTGACTAAGAGAGGATTGTGCGCTGGTAAGAGATCGAGGATATCATGGACCCAGGTAGAGACTGGGTCCGCGATTACTTGGAAGTATCCGAGTGTTGTTTTGGAGGGAGATGATAGTGTGGGAGAGTTTTATTCGGTTGCTTTGACTAATAATTATCAACAGGCGGATACAGGGACGAAGATGATACATAAAGGGAAGAATACTAAGAGTAGGATTATATCTAAGGGTATTTCTGCTGGACATTCGAGGAATTGTTATAGAGGGCTTGTTCAGGTTCAGTCTAAGGCCGAGAATGCGAAAAACTCTTCGCAGTGTGATTCCATGCTTATTGGGGATACTGCAGCTGCCAATACATATCCTTACATCCAGGTAACATTTTTTTTTTCCTTTCTATTTTGTATTCAACCTTTGATGATAATTATATATTTACATTCGATTGGTTACTCGTTAGTATTATTAAGGTAAAATTACATTAGGGGACCTTTAAGTTATTTTTTTAACAGATTGGTCCTTTTAGTTTTTTTTCGTAACAACTTGGTCCTTTAGGGTGATTTCTGCCTTCTTTTTCTTGCATTTTGAACATTTAGAAATGTTGATTGTTGTATTTCAGGTTACACTTCATCATTTTCATACCATTCAAAATAATTGCATCCATAATTAGCACATTTTCTCTGTTTAAAAAAGGGTAATAGGGCACACATTTGATAACTTAAAGGACCAAGTTATTACAAAAAAAATCCTAAAGGATCAATCCATTACAAATAACTTAAAGGACCTCTGATATATTTTTGCCTTAATTAATATTTATTGTATCAATAACTTTGAATGATAATGATAAGGAATCATGTAGCCGTCTTCGTGCACACCTCGGGGACAATTTGTATTTGCTTGTCAAGTTGTATTTGTGCTTTTTAGTTGTAAAAGGAATGTTTTGAACATTTACTTGACCAATTTCAAATTCTGGTAGAAATCCTTAAAGTATTACTAGAATAGAAAATTAGTCCTGATTGTGTTGGATACAATAGCAATAACTATGGTAGTCGCTATTCAACAATCCTTCAATTTAATCAAAAAGTTTTTAAGTAAAATATTTTGAATCATTAAATCCTGATTATATCAAATTCCAAATGAGAGTAGTCAATAGCGACCAACAGCGGCACTATCCCGCTATAGCAGAGCGGAACAGAGGCCGGCCGCAATGGGAAGAGCCTTAGCGGTGTAGAACACTATAGCGGTCGCTATAGGGTAAATAGCGGGATAGTAGAGCAGAGCGGTCCCGGCCCAGAGCAGTTTCTGGCCCACTATCCTTTTCCCCTCTAGAAAACCAAAATTATCCTTTAAATTTACAACGTTTTCAGGGTAATTTTGGATTTTTCAATCAAATTTGAGTTGAGACTCAACCTTAACCTTCCTTCAGGATCGTTTATGCACTTCATGAGTCATGCGTGCTTTGATTATTGAATATATTATGAGTTGAGTTATTTGTTAATATTACATTATATACAGTTAATATTTATTATATGTAATTTATCCAAAAAATGACCAAATAGAGAGGTCATCTGGCTATACGCCATCCTGCTATCCCATTTTTGGAGTCAGTTGCTCCGCGCCGCTATCCAGAAATGACTACTCTGTTCCAAATCATACATATTTTTGCACCTTGTATGAGCATTACACGAGCATAACACGGTGAGAAATTGGCAATTGTTTTGACAACTGTTGTGGGTCTGTGGCCTAATATATGGCTAAGTTTTAAGAACTAAATGGGGGTTCTAGTGCTCAATATCAGTACGTCTTATGCTACTACATGCGGTCTAGATCAAGGTGATGCTGGACGAACACTATAGGCTGTTGTTAGTATCCTGGAGCTTTTTGATGTTGGGTTTGGCTCCTGATTTTCATCATCCCATTTTCCATACTTGATTAAACACAACTTTTGATGTGTGTATATACATTGTATATGGCTTGAAGATGTATGTTTTTAATTCTGTTACTAGGATGCCAAAACTCTTGCAAGGTTTGGTCTTTACTTTGGTAACTTCAATGGTTGTTGGTTGAAACATCAATGAGTATGAAATTCTGTTTTCTTCTTTTATAGCATTATCATGCGCATTTTCCTTATCCAAGCTAACTCCCACAGCTTCCTTTTTGTTTCCTTTTCCTTATTTTCCAACATTTTTTCCCATGTCTGTAATGTCCACAAACTTCTCATGAGACTTCTGCTCATGAAATTGCCATTGTTTTGCAGGTGAAGAACCCATCAGCAAGAGTTGAGCACGAAGCTAGTACGTCCAAAATTGGTGAAGATCAATTATTTTACTTCCAGCAAAGAGGAATAGACTACGAAAAAGCAATGGCTGCTATGATCTCTGGATTTTGCCGCGATGTGTTCAATGAGCTTCCTGATGAATTTGGTTCTGAGGTGAACCAACTCATGAGCTTGAAGCTTGAAGGGTCAGTGGGTTAAACAGCTTGCTGGTATCATTGTTTTGAATTGGCTCAGGCCATTTGTTGTTAAAATTGTGCAAGTTCTGAGAGGTAGTGTCTTGAAGGACGTGTACATGATATGTATATAGATTTTGTTTGTAACTGGCGCAAAGGTTCCATGAAACATTGAGTTTCAAATCATAATATATAATCTCTGTAATTTTGTCTATCAAAGAATTTATGTCGACTAACTTAAACATTTGTAAGACTGTATGAAAGAATTTATCGAAATAGCTTAAGACATATTTATTGGCTGTTTTCAGCTTATTTTTACAAATTCAACAAGACAGGATATCTTACAAAAATAAGTTATAGACAGTTAATTTTAATTTTTATCTTTTATTATAGAAATATATTGGAATAAGCACTTTCATACTAAAACAACTTCTCTACAATTTCATTAATTTGGATATTGGAGTCCTAGTCTTACATGTCCTCTCTTCTAACTCTACCAGACACTCTTTATAGATATGATCTCACTCTCACACTGAAACTACTCTACAATTTCACTCACTTGAACATTAAAGTGTTAATCTTACATGTCATTTTTTGTTGTGCATCAAAAGCTCTCACCACTCCACCGAAAGAGCGGATTCCTGCTCATTTACTATGTATTTCTAGTTCCATCTCAGAACACCAGTCATGGTCTTCTGAATGATTTATATGTATAAATTTCTCTCTCCTTACAATCGGATGATAACTTGAGATGAGCCACCGATTGTGTTTATTATTGTATATAAGACTGTAGAAGAGGGACTACCAGTTCCATATCTCCGCGCTGGTAGATTTTGAAACTGATATTCTGTGATGCCACTGCATCCTCATGGACCGTGATGCCACTGCATCCTCATGGACTATGGTTGTAGTTCAAGTGAATGTTTGATGCGAATGAAGCAAAAATTTCAACTTCCTTATCAACTGCATACACTATCTTCCTTATCAACTGCATACACTATCATATTGTTCTATGATTACTTCAATCATGGCATGTTTTAATTTTTTCAAGGTTGTTAGAAGAATTTCATGTTTTTAAGAAACTTCCTGCCCATAATGTTTTCACTGGCATATTTCCAAATAACATTGGTTATGTGAGTGCCTACTATATAAGAATGCCAACTACTTTGTTATCAATCAACTATCTCTGTTAACCCTCCTTTTATGTATGTCAATTAGTAAAGATTCTATGCAATATTGTGTCAGTATAAAGAAAACATAGGTATGAAATTACATTACACCTCATTACAGAAAACAAAAAACATAAAATAGATAGATTAAATGTGTGCCAGTGATTGCAATATTTTCATAATACAGTAGCCACAACAAAGCAAGTACTCAGGATCAGTTTGTATTGATACATATCATATTTTCACAAACATATTCATGTTACCAGCAGTTACAACAAATTTTGTTTCTTTTGCAGCAACATGGTGGTGCCTAGAAAAGCTTTTCACATCAGAAAGAAATACACTATTTGAAACACAATGTCATCACATATTACTTATAATAAGTAAATAACAAAGAAAACGCAATTTGTGCATTTACAGCCCCATAGTAGGAGTTGCAAATAGAAGAGCATTCAGAGAATCAATCCATGAGAGAATGAATCCACGATTGTTCCTGCAGACCGTAGAAATGAATCAACAATACATAGAAATAATTCACTTTTATTTAATCTTATGTTCACTTACATTTTATGATTTAAGTAATCTTCCACTGTCAGAGGTTTTGGACCACCAAACCAATTAATTAAAAATATATTTTCAATTTTCAATTTGTAAACTTTGAAGTTGTGATCCTTTGGCCAGTCTGTCAAACATTATTGAACTTTGAATGTTAGTATGAATCAGTGTCTAACAACCAATATTTGCAACCATTCAGATAAGTAATATTTAAATTGATTTTATGCATTTACCGATCATTTCTGAATGCTTGGAGAACAAGGCATTTCTGGCAAATTCGGCTTCCTCTGACTTTTCATCAACCAATTTCAGCTGAAACATAGCGAGACAATGATTCAGTTGTAATTACAGTGATGATATTTATAGAGTTTGTTTTTCTCACACCTTTCCTGTAAGAGTAATTTTGGAACATGTAGGATTCATCGGGTCGACCTTGCCGCAAGTCCCGAGAGGGTACTCACTGACTGTGAAGGAAGCTCTTTCATCTTTTAATGCATTTCTTGCTGTTGGATCAAGAGTTGTTAAGTAGAAGTATGGGATGCCACTGCCTTGGTTTGGTACTCCATCGCTATATGATACCACTTTGCTGCATATGAATAAATTTATAAACATCGCTTTTAAATATGGAAATATTAAAAAGTTTTTGCAAAATTCAATAATTATGTCTGTCCTATAGCTCAATTAATGTGTGTTAGTTGAGTTAGACGAGTGTAAACTGCGAGTCTAAGGTTCAATCTTTCTTGATAAGAGTAAGAAGTGCTTACGCAAAGGGTGCTCCATCCAAATCAATAGAGATAGTACTGCAAAGAAATAATAAGTTTTTTAAGCAATTTCAATATGAAACTAATGGCCTAATGCATTTACAAACAACATGAATCAAGCACAACAAAGTGAAAAGAATAAATGAGAATTGAAGTGGTGGGAGAGAGAACCTTAAGACACCCCAGAAATTCTGAGAGACCAACCAACGGGCAGTTGCAGCAGCATCCTTTCCGTCAGGTTTTGTTGGGATTGAGATCAATCTCCCTTGCACTGCACAATATTGGGAACACCATAACAACAAAAACAAAATCACTGGGGCAACTTGAAAAACCTTCATTTTGAAATCCACCGTGTTTTCTTCTTTTTCCCAAAATTTTTGTTACTCACCCTGTCCTATTTATATATTAGATAAAAATAATTGAGGAATATAATATAGTATACATTTTTATATCTAATTGTTTAATAATCAAAATTTCAAAATACATATTGAAATTGATTTAAACACTATATTTAGAAATGGAGTGATGATTAGAGATAACATTAGATTTAAACTTTCGATACGGTAGAAAGGGGGTTGACCTGCAAGATTAACATTCAAACACTAAAATCAGTATGTGAGGGAGAAAAGTATATTGAAATTAAATTTAAAACTGAGTACATGAATTGACACGCTCTGTATATAATATGGAGAGAAAATAACGAACTACTATTTGTTAAGCATGGATTGAGGAGTGTCGTTGTATGTACTTGGAGTTTGGATAATTTGTTCTTATCTACAAGGAAATTCTTGTATGCTCAAAAGATTTTGGAAGAATTGTAGTTCTTCTAGAGTGGTTGGTCGGAGATTGATTTGGATGACCCAAAACAGTTGCCCCTAAGCCTTTGTGTCTAAGCCTTTGTGTCTACGTAGCAAGACAAGGATTTGTCGTATTAGCCTCGACGACTGATTGCTCTATCATTTATCCTAAAGGGTAATGTAGGCTCTCTTGTTCATGTTGTGGAGCAAGTTGTGGATGTTACTCGAGAGAGTCTTTAAGGTATTCGAGTCCTTTCATAAAGAGTTTAGTAGAAATTCCTTTCTTATGGCTTATCATACAACAACCTTTAACAGCAGCTAAAATTAGCTTTTGGGGATCCAACATTCAACTTCCACTTTGTAAGGATATTGTAAGCATATTTCATTGAAGTTCTAGCTTTCAATAATCTTATGGGAGGCATTGATACTTCATTGAACTTCCAATATTCAATAGTCTTACAGGAAACAAGGATACTTCATTAAAGTTCCATCATTTAATAGCCTCATGGATGACGAGGATACTTCATTGAAGATTCAACATTCAATATCCTTGTGGGCGGCAAGGACACTTCATCGAAGTTCCAGAATTTAATAGCCTTATGGGCAGCAAGTGTACTTCATTAAAGTTCTAACATTCAATATTCTTGTGGGTGGCAAGGATACTTCATTGAAGTTACAACATTCATGAGCGGTAAGGATACTTCATTGAAGTTCAAACATTCAATAGCCTCGTGGGCGGCTAGGATACTTCAATGAAGTTCCAACATTGAATAGGCTCATGGGCGGCATGGATACTTTATTGAAGATCTAACAATCAATAGCCTTGCGAGAAGCTAGGATACTTCGTTGAAGATCTTGCATAACATATTACCACTAGGGCGTCAATGATACTTCATTGTAGTTGCAGAATTCAACATCCTTGTGAATGGAAATGATACTTCATTAAAGTTCCAACATTCAACAGCCTTGCAGACAACATGCATACTTTATTAAAGTCCCAACATTACATAGCCTCATGGGCAGAAAGGATACTTCATCGAAATTCCAACATTCAATAGCCTCGGGTGCGGCAAGGATACTTCATTACGGTTCTAGCATTCAATAGCCCAGTGGGCGACAAGGATACTTCATTGAAGATCCAAAATTCAATAGTCTCGTGGACGACAAGGATACTTCATTTAAGATCCTGCATAACATATTACCACATTGGCAGCAAGGATACTTCATTGAACTTGTAGAATTAAATAAACTTGTGGCTGAAATGGATACCTTCTTGAAGTTTCAACATTCAATAGCCTTTTATGCTGCAAGGATACTTCATTTGAAGTTCTAGCATTCAATAGCCTCTTGGGTGGCAAGTATACTCAATAAAGGTCTTGCATAACATATTGCCATTTGTTCAACAAGGATCCCTTGTTAAGGGTCCAACATAACATAGAATTGTTTGGACGACAAGGATAACTCATCGAGGATTAATCACTCCATTCGCATATATCCTACAAAATTCAAACAATGTTGTATGTAAATTTATATAAAGAAAGATGGATACCTCATTGGTGTTATGTTTTGTGCTTGTTATGGATATGTTGGAGTTCAATAGTTATAAATATGCATCTTTATCATTTTTGTCCTCACAATCAAGATTGTTAAAATCGTGATTTAAAACTTAAACTCTATAGATTTCACGTTTCTAGGTCAGCATTTCATGTTAAATCATATGAGAAAACCATTTTACATAAAATCGTATTCTAAATGATTTAAATCACTCTGAAGTCGATGAAATCGTTTAAAATTATTGGATTTTATTCTTTGAACCGTGATCAGTGCATTTTGATGCTTGTCCTCACAATCAAGATTGTTAAAATCGTGATTTAAAACTTAAACTCTATAGATTTCACGTTTCTAGGTCAGCATTTCATGTTAAATCATATGAGAAAACCATTTTACATAAAATCGTATTCTGGGACGATTATAAATGATTTAAATCACTCTGAAGTCGATGAAATCGTTTAAAATTATTGGATTTTATTCTTTGAACCGTGATCAGTGCATTTTGATGCACGTTCCTTTATGTTTGTACTTAGGCATTTCTATGGTTTGGTTTGTTTATTTTTCAATTTTATTATGTTTTTATATTTGAGTTTATTTTTATTGTTATTTGATTTTCGTACTTATTTTTCAGCTTTTGCAATCTGCACTAAAACAATCATAACTGGAGCTCTGGGAATCAGATCGATGAATTCTAATAATCGCCGGAAAGCTAAGAGAAAGAGCTAAAACTTTTGTGTTAGAGTCGAATTCAGATTCAGAGCTCATATTTTCCAGAATTTCGTTTGAAGCTGCAGCATTAGTTTTATTTAGTTTTGGATCATTTGTTATGGGCCTGGGTTATGTTTCCGACCCAGTTTGAGTTAGGTGTGAAAACTCTTATTTTGTTTATAAGAATTTCAGCCATGCTACAGTAGTTTTGACCTTTTTTCCCACAAATTTTACTTTTTCTTTCATGATTAGAATGAAGAACTAATTCCCGAAGGCAAATTCTGCTGCTTATGGGTTCCATTTCTTTGAGGTTATTCTAATACTAATTCAAATTCTATTTCTGTTCAATTATTTTCTATTAAATCATTTGCTTTATTTGATTACAATTGTTTGCTTAATTTGATTATTGTTCATAGGATAGAATTGATTAAATTCGATTGTATGCATGTTCCTAAATTTAATTGCGTGTTATCGTTTGCTTAATTCGTTAACTCGTCATATTCTTAACTGTTTGCTTAATTCGGTAAACAGGAACATAACTCGTATGATTTTGATAAGAGCTTGTCTGATTAATCTCATAATCGAATAGGATCCAAGCCGTTTAGGGATTGGTGTTATTATAACCGATGATAAGTCGGAATCCGAATCAGTAGGATTAGCCGTTTAGCTTATTTTGATAATCACTTAATTTACTCTATTTTATAAATTGATTCAAAACCATAAACCCCCAATTAGATTTCTTTTGGTTAATAACAAAACAAGAATCCTTGCGATACGATACTCAAGTTATTGCCGCTAAACTACTGTTTTCAAAAATACTCATTTTTGATCCGTGCGCGACAACGGATGGCGCCGTTGTCGGAAATTCTTGTTGTTATTAACTAATTTCATAGTCATAGGTATATGGTTCTTCCTAGTATTTTCTTGTATTTGTTGTTGTTGTGTTTGTTAATTTTCAGGGTTGCAATACCAGTTACAGACAGTGGTAAGTTTTCCAGCCTATCAGGTAAGTTTTCCAGCCTATCAGGTAAGTTTTGAAACCTTTTGTTTCGATTTGCTCCGATTATTTTCCAGAAAATCAGAAAAAAAAAATCGAGGAACTGTACTCCTTTCGACCCTAAAAATCGCAAATTCTTCTTTTTTCTATTTTTAATTAATTTTTTAATGTTTTCATAGTGTCAGAAAATTCCAAAAAAATTTCAAAATTTTTATTTGTCTTCATTAAATCAAATTTCGTGCTTTTGTATTTATTTTAATCATATTTGTTCTTTCGTGTAAAAAAAAATAATTAAAAAAAAGGGAAATTCATTGGATCAGTTGGCTTATCTTATTAATTTGATGGAAGAAAGAGAACATCAATCGTGCTTTCAAAATCTAATTCCACTTGCAATTTTCAATATTTGTTCTTCAAATTTTCATGGTAATGATGCATGTCCTATGTTGTTAGATACTAATTTTTGTGGTGAGGCCCAAATGGTAGGTGATCTTCAAGGACAATACTCATATATTGAAGAGCAGCCTATTTGGCCGTATCAATAATTTCAACAAAATGCATCATTGAAAGCTGGCACACAATCATATTTGGAAGAAATTATCATGCAAATGGCTGAAAATAATAAGCGAATGACTGAAAATAATTTGCAATTTCAACAACATATGCAATCTATGTTTCCAGTTAAAAAAGTCCAAGGTGAACAAATAATCTCAAGCGTCCATCAAATTCAAGAGAACGTGATGTTTCATGATGATGTACAACCTGTTGCATCATTAGAGTTAACACAGTGTTATACCAGTCTTGATGAATTTCCAGGTGAGCCCATTAAAACAGTGTTTGTTTCATATGATGAACTCATAGTAAGAAACAAAAATTCAAGTGAATGCATGAAAGAGATTATGCCACAAAATTTCTTGAAATGTGATTTGGATGAATTATATACTTCTCTTGAAGTAGGTAACTCTCTTGAAAATTTTGCTTGTGAATATGGTGTTTGTAATGTTTGTCTTGAGATCAGTGCAGCCATTTTAGGTGAAGATAGTGTGATGCCGACAACCACTTGTGCAGAAATTCTAGCAAATTCAATAACTCTTGAATTTGACACAAAAAATGTGGATTTTTGCCATAAGCAACCATTGTCCATAACAGAACTTTTTTTGGTGGAAACTCTAATTAAGCCAAACAACATGGAGTTATCTTTCACCGTTTGTGCATCTCTTCCACCTATTTTATCTGACTCACCAGATAAATGTGGATTTTCTATTTTTCATACTTTTGTTATTGCAGGTTTACCATATGTGCAGACTATTCCTCCTAAGCCACCAGATTTTTTTACTAATATCCAAGTTCACTTGCTATTTACTTTTTCCTATTTCATGTGTTCATAGTGCAGAAAGGACTCCACCAAAACCACCAGAGATGAAAGCTACATTCCACCTTAACCCCTCGGGTGTGTTCTTTCCTTTCTCTCATTCTTATTTTATATTTATGTTCTTTCATTGAGGACAATACATGTTTTAAGTGTGGGGGAGGGAATAATTTATTTTCTTTATTTTTGTTATTTTTTTTGTTTCCTTTGTTTTCGTTCTTAAGAAAAAAACATCTTTTTGAAAGTTTTGGGCTATAGATTAATCTGAGGTTAGTTGTGGAGACTTGGGAAAAGTTCACAAGACCGGTATCGTCTTAACACCGTAAGTCTCCTGCATATGGAAACTAATTTGAATACTTATTATGACATAGCCTTGAATTCTCATTCTCTAATAGCTCTTGAGTAGTTTATCTTTGCAGTCGGCACCATCTCACGCATGCTCTACGTAAGGAAGCGGATGAAAATAAGTGAGTGATCCAAGTTTTATTTGGAAAAAAAGAAAGAAAGAAAAGGAATGCACCTTCTAAGTTTGGTGACCCTCGCCTGGTCATTTAACCCAACGGTTGTAGAACCTATAAAAAAATTATTTCAAGACCCGTTGTTAGTTGGTTCAGAGGTTTCTGATGCTGAACTTGGTAGGGTGGATTACGGTCCGATCCCCCACAACTACAATTGGGGAATAAAAGGGGTATACCACTTAGGTACCAGAACCCCATGCAAAAATGATGAGAGTCACTAACTAGTAGCCTTACTATGAGTGTGTGGAGATAACAGGCTTAATATGATTGCAGTAGAAAGAAAGAGAGGAGGATGAGTAAGTTAGGGTTAGGCATAATAACATGATTCAAATTGATTTGTATATGTAGGAGACATATAACTGAACAATTGTGGATTAGTGTTCCTACGATATCCTTAGTGTGCAAGGTTAGTACATATTGATGCAACCTTAACCGAAGAAGAGTTTGTAGCTTGGAATGAGTAACTGATGCTGTGTGTTTCTTGAGTTTTGACTTTATTTTGCTCGGAGTGCAAAAGTTCAAGTGTGGGGGAATTTGATCAGTGCATTTTGATGCACGTTCCTTTATGTTTGTAATTTGGCATTTATATGGTTTGGTTTGTTTATTTTTCTATTTTATTATGTTTTTATATTTGAGTTTATTTTTATTGTTATTTAATTTTCGTACTTATTTTTCAGCTTTTGCAGTCTGCACTAAAACGATCATAATTGGAGCTGTGGGAATTAGATCGATGCATTCTAATAATCTCCGGAAAGCTAAGAGAAAGAGATATAACTTTTGTGTTAGAGTCGAAGTCAGATACGGAGTGCATATTTTCCAGAATCTCGTTTGAAGCTGCAACGTTAGTTTTATTTAGTTTTGGGTCATTTGTTATGTGCCTGGGTTATGTTTCCGACCCAGTTTGAGTTAGGTGTGGAAACCCTTATTTTGTTTATAAGGGTTTCAGCCATGCTACAGTAGTTTTGACCTTTTTCCCCACAAATTTTACCTTTTCTTTCATGATTAGAATGAAGAACTAATTCCCGAAGGCAAATCCTGCTGCTTATGGGTTCCATTGCTTTAAGGTTATTCTAATATTAATTATAATTCGATTTCTGTTCAATTCTTTTCTATGAAATCATTTTATTTATTTGATTACAATTTTTTTCTTAACTCGATTGTTGTTCATAGGATAGAATTGATTAAATTCGATTATATGCATGTTCCTAAATTTAATTGCGAGTTATCGTTTGCTTAATTCGTTAACTCGTCATATATTCTTAACCGTTTGCTTAATTCGGTAAACATGAACATAACTCGTATGATTTTGATAAGCGCTTGTCTGATTAATCTCATAATCGAATAGGATCCAAGTCGTTTAGGGATTGGTGTTATTATAACCGATGATAAGTCGGAATCCGAATCAGTAGGATTAGCCGTTTAGCTTATTTTGATAATCACTTGATTTACTCTGTTTTATAAATTGATTCTAAAACCATAAACCCTCAATTCGATTTCTATTGGTTAATAACAAAAACAAGAATCCTTGCGATACGATACTCGAGTCATTGTCGCTAAACTACAGTTTTCAAAAATACTCATTTTTGATCCGTGCGCGACAACGGATCAAATTGGCGCCGTTGCCGGAGATTCTTGTTGTTATTAACTAATTTCATAGTCATAGGTATAGGGTTCTTGCTAGTATTTTCTTGTTTTTGTTGTTGTTGTGTTTGTTGATTTCCAGGGTTGCAATACCAGTTACAGACAGTGGTAAGTTTTCCAGCCTATCAAGTAAGTTTTGGAAAACCCTTGAAGATATATATATGAGGTTAGGAAACACTTGGATAGAAAATATGAGGTTTTCTTAGAAACATGGGTGACTATATTCTTGTAACTCATTTGTATTATTTTGTAACAACTCTTGGATGTATTATGAATCAGAGAATTGTTTTTTTATAGTAGATCAGTTGACCAGACATGATAAACAGGTTGTTAAATTTATCATGTTTTATCTTCCCTACCATTATTTTTGTCCCCACACACCGAATTTCTTAGTGTGACTAAACCTTTCAATTTCACAACAAGTGACACCCACTGTAGAGCAAAGAGGGGTTATTTAAAAGTGAGCATTATTCATTGTAAATGAAATATCAATAGGTTTCCATAGGCAACAATTTTGTGTTATGGAACATGGATATGCAAGAAATCTTAATTCAAGAGAGGTGTTTTGAAGCATAGAAGGGCGAGACATCGATGCATGAACAACTAATAAAGAAGACCGAGGTAATGGATATTTCTAGAAGTTCCATTATCTTGTGCCTCATGGATAAAATTATAAGGACAATCGATAGAGAGAAGAATGCAACTTCAATTTCGGAAAAACTTGAATCAACGCATACGACCAAGTATTTGGTGTTAGAACAAGATTTGTTTCTACAGCAAGTTTCTATGTTTTGACGATAACAATACATATATTTTATATGTAACAATTTAGTTTCTAAAAGTTTCTTGAGTGTAGAGATATTGTGTTCTAAGAGATTCTGGATTGTTGTTCGTGAAGAATCATCAGAAACAAGCAAGACGACTCAGAAATACTATTTGCGTCTGAATTTGAAGAAACATCGGTAGTTCTAAGGAATACTGAATGTTCATCAGAAGAGAAGTTGTGTGCTTTTCATATTAAGTTGCCGCTTCAGAAGTCACAAGTAATTAAAAGGAAGAATTCCGTTAGAGCTTCTGTTCCGAGATCAGAAATCAACATACAAGGGCGAACTTTCAAGACAAGATCAGAAGCCGAGATTTATTCAGCAGAAAAGATGTTGCTTTTAATTCTGAGGACAAAGTCAAAGATTCTAAATACATCAAAGGTCAAGCCGTGAATACATGATCAGATTCAAGGATGTACTAAAGATCTGAACTGAGCTAGTCAAGCAAAAGATCAGATACCAAGATCCAAGAATCAGAAGTGCTTTCAACAATGAAAGAACTTGTTTTCAGATTGGCTGTTGTCTATATATCTGGAAAACAATGTTCCAATTCTTAAAGGATTCTGAAACAAAATCTGGACAAGCTATAGCATCATAAGACCACTCCAGATCAGAAATCGAGTATTGTTTTTCAGAAGAGTTGTTGCTACCAGCTCTGATAAATGAGACTCTGACTCTTACAAGATAATGATTATATACTTCACAGCAAAGTAGTATCTACACTACACATCAAAGTCATTATCAGAAAGATGAAGACAAGTTGATCTCTTCCAAGTTTACTACTTCAAAATCAGAAGCACATTATTTGAAGATAAGATCAAAAGAACTTAGTCAAGAAGAAAATAGTACAATAGTACATTACAAATTCCACTATAATTAAAAGGGAGTACTATTTTTACAGAAGGTGTCTCCCACCAACTCACAACATATCAAGCTACAAGACAAAGGAAAGTACTATCTATAGTAATGTTTGATTCTAATCGTTAGGAACTAGCCGTTGGAAGTCAAAAGGGCATTCTTATCCTTCAACGTCTCTTTTGAGAGCTATAATAGAAGACCAAATCATCTAGTAAAGGTTGACGACATTGGCAACACCTATGTTGTTCCCATCACAACTATTAATTAAAATTCAGCTGATGTAGCCCTTGATGCCATTGGTATCATTACTGATGTCACTGCTATTAACATTACAGTCGATGTTCATACTGCCATAACGGCTGTTGTAGTTGCAGTTGTTAATTATTGTTTTGGATTGAACGGAACTCAACCAACACAGATTAACAAGAACAAACATATGAACAAATAAGACAATGCTTAGAAGCTGGAAGCTGATGATAAGAAGCATATGTTAAAAGAGAAGCTGAAGCTCATGACAACTCAAAATTCTACTAGGCCAATTAGTTGATGCTAATGACTAAGTTGTTATGCAGAAGCTGATCAGATCGAAGAAGAGAATAAAGAAAATTCTACAAGATGCTACTCAATTCTAATCATATACATCTTGATAGAAATCAGAAGAAGAAAAGAGTTTTTGCTCGTGACCTGCTCAACGAAGAAAATGAAGAAGAAGACCACTACAAGATGCTACCCGAGATACAATCATATACATCTTTATAGAACAATGTAATAAACACAAGAGTTGTTGCTCGTATTTTGTTATAGGTTTAAAATTCTCCATGTAAATTGTTTTAACATAGGAGTTGTTGCTCAGAATTATGTTAAACAATGTGTATTTAATTTATTGCGTAATCTGCTTAAGAGAAGCAATCATGTAAACAAAAATCTTATCAACTGTATGTTAATGGTTCCTTGAGAGATCGAGTGAAGATCATAAGCTCAAGAAGACAATGACAGTAAGTCATTGTGGAAATCCTCTTAGAAGACCGAGTGAAGGTCAGAACTCTAATGGGGTAAATGAACGTTATATCCGTCGAGATCACTAAACGGGTCATTTCTTGGTAGTTAGTCACATACAGGTAGCTTGTGCATTATAGTTAGTCACATATGGTTGCTTGTGCATTGTTAGTCACCGGAGGTTTCCCGTGCAATTCTAATCAGTTTGGTTATAGTGGATTAAGACCTTGAGTTCAAGGCGAAATCACCTCGGAAGGATGGACTGGAATAGCTTGAGAATTTCTCAAGTGAACCAGGATATATCGAGCGTTGTTTGCTTCTGTTTATTATATTATGATCATCATTTAGTTAGAAGCTATAATAAGACTCAAGTTTCGAAGAAAGCTTAATGCTTCTGAGAAACATTAAGCTTATGATAAATCAGAACAGAAATCTTCTGATAACAAAAGCTTCCTAAGCCTCCGCATAAGAATTTAAAGAAAGGAAAATTTATTGAAAACCCAATTCACCCCCCCCCTTTATTGTGTTTTTATCCACCTTCATTTGGCTCATAGGTTGTATTTGAAACAATAGCTCTACTCATTCTAAATGGTAGAGAACAAATACTTAGTGGAACAATTGAGATAATTTCAAAATATCATTAATGATATAGAGAATATTGAGGTTGAGATTAAAGATGAGGACATGGCTCTACCCTTGTTAAGATCATTACCCATATCCTTTGAGCATTTTAAGTATGCCAACTTTGGATGAAGTCCCAACGAGTGTCAGATCTAAAGAATTTTCAAATATGAAAGATTTGAGGATCGAAGATAGTGGTGAATGCATGAGTTTCTCAAGAGGAGGAAGTGTGTGTAGATGGATGTTCAAATCAAAGAGGTTTGATGGTTAAAATTCTTTATTTGTCAAAAATCTGTTCACTTCAAGAGGAATTGTCGTAGAGGTAAGACAATGAAGATTATATTCATATTGTTGTTGCCTCTAATGAGATTTGTTATGAAAGTGTTGGTACATTCGTAGTGTCAAGTGATGGCTAAAGAAGTTAGAATCTGAAAGCAGGAGAGAATTTATTCACACTCACGAGGCTACACTGATAATTGGAACTCCCTTTTTAGGGAGAAATTGGTTCAAATGAGAGATAATAGTGAGGAGGAATTTTAATAGATGGAAGAGAATGGGAGGGGAGGGATTTTTTTAAATTATATATATGTTTGGTTCAAAAGAGGGGAGAGAAGGGGAGGGGAAGAGAGAGAGATTTTAATTAAAAATATGTTTGGTTTTCGAGGGAAGGAGGGAGATTTTACTATTAAGTTACATTTTCATCCTTATAATTTTATATAAGTGATGTGATATTCAAAGTTGAAAATTTCATAAATATTTTTTTGGCAATATTTTTTTTTAATATTTAATGATTAAAAAAGTTTTAATTTATCACATAACATTAAACAAAATTTAGTACATTTGATTCATATTATAACTCTGTGACACAAATTAAACTATATATTGGTAATAGTTTTTATATACAATGTAATAAACATAAAAACAAAAAATTATAAAAAAAATAAAAAATTACAGTGATTATAATTTATATTAAGTACAAAATTATGAAAAATAATTTGAAGAAGTACAACTATAATAAATTGTTGGAAGTAATAGAGAAAAATCACACAAAAAGTAGTAACACAGATGAAAATAAATAATTTTGAAATATTAAAATATAATTGAAGATTTTTAGTAAATATATTCTTTTAATTATGGAAATTCACAATCCCTCACGTTCCCTCCAAATCCTCCTAATTTGGAGGAATGTGAAAAATGTGTTTTGGATGGGTCTTGCTCTTCTCCAAATCCTCCAAATTTAGAGGGCTGCAAAAAAAGTGTTTTGGAGGATTTTTGCTCCTCTCCCATCCCTTCTCATTCCTTCTTAAATTTGAACCAAACATATTTTATTAGTAATATTCTCCTCTCTCCCCTCCCCTTCATCTACCCGAATTACACACACCTTTAAATATTCGTGAGCATAATGGTTTGTATGGCCTTTCAATTAGAGTGGTAAAATGGGTCTGACCCACTAGATATGCCTATTTTTTATCGTGCTTTTTTACGGACTGTAATATGTTTGTCCCGTCTCGCCCCAATTTTTGCGGGCGCGAATACTAACATAATTTTTTTGTTACAAATTTTAAATTTTAAAGGTCCACTGTTTGCGGGCCCGCCTCACCATGTCCTCATTATTACACTGGACGGAATAAAATTTTAGGCTCACACTATTAATTATGCTCGCTCCGTCCTACCTTATTTTTTGTGTGTTTTTTTTGCATAGTGTACTTAAACTGTACTGTCATGTCCATTCGCCATCCCTACTCACAATCCCATAGGTTAGTATGAGTGGTAAAATGGATCCGACCCGTCGAACATGTTGTTTTTATTCGCATATCTTTAGAGTTGGTCAAAGTTTTAGACATACACGTTCTAATGAGTCTGTTGCACTCTGTTATATGATCTTTTGCATATGCAAGCATTAAAAAAACATATTTTTTAAGCTTAAAATATACAATACTACTCATCATCTTATTTAGGTCAGATTAAAGTTTTAAAACTCTAGCTACAACTATGTCCGTTACGTCCCAATTTTTTTATAAACTTTTGTGAAGCAAACTTAAGCATAAGTAACATGTCCTTCCAATGGTTATAAACATGCAATCAATGTCTTCATCATTAAGTATCTCTAAGATGTGAGAGCACAATGATCCGAAAAGATATGGTGATTGAAAGTTCCACCTAGACTAAACCTAATGGTATTGAAAACTTGATGCCAAATTTATAATTGTTGTATTTTAAAAGGTACACACAGATACAAATTATACTCCAGAATATATGAGATGGCATTCGCCAAAAATTAAAAATGATTATATAATTTATTAAAATAAAACTCTCAAAATAAAATTTTAAATAGCTGAATATAAACATAAAATAAAGTAACACAAAAACCTATAAAATATTAAAATATGTGATTGACGTTAATGTTATTGCTTTTCAAAAGAAATTTCACAACTTATATATTTTTGGCTCAAATCTTATAAGTATATATAATTAAAAATATTTTATGATTCTAAGATTAAATAACATATAATAATTGAGAGGTGGATCATCCCAACCATCTTCTTCAATAAATATGATTTTGAAAATCTTCCGAAATTTGAAATTTATAGCTAAGTGAGTATCACAAGCTTTACCTTATCCAAATTTAGAAAGAACTAAAAACAATGACCGAGCTATCTTATTGAATGCCATGTGCACCTTCAATGCAAACAACCTAACTTGAATGGAATCCATCGTCCCCATCTTTTTGAATAATACATTGTCAGACTATTACATCCAACTAACTATCCAAATAATAAATTTGTTTGTCTTTTTTATTTATTTAGAACGTGGTTTGAATGGTTTTGAAATAAAAATTTATTAATTTAAATATAAAAATGTATTTATTTTAATCAAGTTTTAGATGATAATTTAAAATGTTAATCTAAACTGATTTATTTAATATAGTCTAATATAAATTAATTTTTAAATATTTAAATTTATAAATTATAAATTATTTTATTAATATAATCTATAAAATTTATCAATTAAAGTATATGAAAATAGTTTAAAAAATTAAATTAGATAAATAAGTTGTATTGAAAGAAATAAAAGATACAACTAATAATATAATATAATGCATCATACTAATATAAAAATAAAAATGATTAAAATATAGATATAAAGTATGATTTTGTTTTGAAAGTTCAATCCAAAATTCAATTCAACCCTTCAAGAATTTTTAATAATATTTAATTTTAGAGTTAAAAATAGTTGTAATCTTCCTAAATATCCTATATGCCATTTTAAAAATTTTTAAGATTTTTTTTAATGAATGTTCTTCTTAAATTTTTTTCAATCGATTTAGACATAAACACCTTTATCAAACGGGATTTTTTGTTTCTTTATACAATACTATTAAAGGACTCGCGCGTTCATACGGGTCTCGCAATATAGTTAAAAAATCATAAATAAATATAATATAGAGATATATTTTACTTTACTATAAATAATAAAAAACTATAATTGATAGTATGTATAAATATTGAGATTTATTTTTAGTAGTCAAAATAAATGAAATAATTAAATTGTCATCAACTCGTGCGGCACGGGTCGCACAATAATGTTATAAATAGTAAATAAATATAATATATTAATAGTTAAAAAATTTAAATTAAAATATACAAATTAAATAGTTTTAGTACATCGGAAATGTATATTTTGATAGAAAAACATATGAAATGATTAAGTAGTAATCTTCCCGTGCATTCGCACAAGTCGCACAATACCGTTATAAATAGTAAATAAATATAATTATTATTCATTTTATTCATATATATATATATGAAATATATAATAAAATATATTAAAAATAATAAAGATATGCAAATTAAGTAGTCTCGATCCATCGAAAAATGTTAATTTTTTAATGATTTACTAATATTCTTGTATTTTATTTTATAATTTATTTGTTTACTATATTTTAATTTTTAGTTATAAACAAATTAAAATAAATATTTGAAAAAAATAAAAGTTTTTAATTTTTTTTATATTATTTATATTATGTATATGTAATTAACTTAATAAATTTTAAATTTTATATTATTGTTACTTAAAAACACAATAATACAATATAAACACACAAAACACAAACTAAATAAATTGAACCTTTAATTTTGTAATAATTCCTGCTTTCAACCAAAAATCAAAAATTAAAAGAGAATGTATACTATAAGAATGTTATTTTTATGTGAGAACGTGAAAATTGTAACACCCTTCTAACCCACAAGGAATATTTGCAATATAATACATTTAACTTATTGAAAATATCATCAAGAACTTCAAACATCACAACAGAATTATAGTCTCAAAAACATCTATTTAATACTTCAAGTAAAATGTTATCACACTTCATAACGCATAAACCATGCTTAGAGTATCTCAAGAAAAACTAAAGCATCTCAATACAACATGCTAACAAAGAACATATAGTTCAAATTCAACGTTCCTAACCTCGATGTTACGTATCAGAGCAAGACTCTCTTAACTCTAAATAAAATACTAAAAGACTCCATGAAGCTATTCTCTAAGCTTCAACAGACTATTCCTGGTTACCTGCGCATTACCCACGTGGAGGCAACATTCAAACAGAAAGGGTGAGTATTTCATAATTATTATAAAAGACATAAGAAATAAATATAGTAGTGGCATACAATCAACCAGTCACACATATACCAATACGACATATCCTTCATATACACATACTTACTCACACCTACACATCATCACCTATTCACAACATCATCATATTATTCAATCATATACACCATTTAATTCATCATTCACCTCACAATTAATCAAACATCATTCAATTCACACCAAATCAACATCATTCAATTCACAATTAATCAAACATAATTAAATCATGCAATGTCACAAAGAATGCAATGCAACATCATCGACTCATGCATGTGGTACCAATTCATCACTGATGACTCAGTCATCATCCTCCAAAGATCCCCACCATAGGATCGATTCCCACTTGGAACCGGAGCTCAACAAAACGCACTTAATCCAGCACAATGAGATTAAGGCCAATACTGGACCAAAGACCCTACAACATCACTGGACTTTCGTCCTACAACATCACTTCACTTTTGTCCTACAGTATGCTATGAATGCATGATGCTCAACGTTAAAAAATCAACAACCACGACCAGTTAAAATGGAATCATCATTCACATATTCATCATTGTCATGTCATCATCTAAATTACACAAATCATCATTACAACATATATTATATGTATGTGTGTGCATTAAGGCATGATTAATATCACTTGTTTCACACATCATACATTTGTTAGAACAAGAATTGTTCTGATCAATATTCTTAGTTTTGATGATAACAATGTATATGAATTTTGTATAAGACAATATGGTACTCTAATCCTATGCATTTTCCATTTCAGGAAATATATGATGAGTATGCACAATTCAGCGCAAGAAGCACTGACTCAGGAGGTTCAAGTATGCAACATCAGAACATGCTCTCGCAAGACATCAGAAGATGGTCAAGCAGAATCAGAACATGGTCTATTGAAGCATCAGAAGAACTTGAGTTCAGAAGCAGAAGCACTGAAGTTCTTATGGTATCACGCTAGAAGCACTTCAAAGTCAGAAGACAAGAAGATGCTCTGCACCAAGCTGAATGACTCTGATATTCAAACGTTGTATCTACAAAGATCATATCAGAAGCAAGTACAAGATGGCAGGCTATGCTGACTGAAAGGAACGTTAGAAGCTATTAAAGGCAAAGTCAGTTAAAGCAGGAAAAGCAAGGCTCGAGGTAGTTGACAAAAGAGTGAAACATGAAATGCAATGCTGTACGGATCATGCAACGCATTAAATGCTCCCAACGGTCATCTTCTCAAAACACCTATAAATAGAAGTTCTGCTGAGAAGCTGAATACACAACTCTTGCACAAAAATACAGAAACGCTGTCAAATTCAAAAGCTCTCAAACTTCATCTTCAACCTCACATTACTTTTGTAATATCTTAGTGAGATTTAAGCTTAGAACTTAAGAGAAATATCACAGTTGTGATTATAGCTTATTAAGAAGCATTGTAATACTCTTGTAAGAATTTGTTTACATTAATTTGTAAAAGGTTCCTAGAGTGATCAAGGTGTGATCAGAATACTCTAGAAGACTTAGAAGGTATCTAAGTGGAAAACCATTATAATCAAGGTTGATTAGTGTATTAAATCCTCAGGTGAGGTAAATCACTCTAAGGGGGTGGACTGGAGTAGTTTCGTTAACAACGAACCAGGATAAAAATCATTGTGCAATTGTTTTTTTATCTTAAGAGTTTTTAAAGTCACACTTATTCAAACCCCCCCTTTCTAAGTGTTTTTCTATCCTTCAATTGGTATCAGATCCTGGTTCTAAGGTGCAAGCACTTAACCGTGTTTAGAAAAGATTCAGGAAGAGAAAAACACTAAGTCAAGATTGTTGAAACTCCACCACCTACATCTACATCTGGCTCTGCTGAGCAATACAATGGAAATGGTAACAATGGCTACACTAGACCACCAGTATTCGATGGTGAAAACTTTCAATATTGGAAAGATAAACTCGAAAGTTACTTTCTTGGATTAGATGGTGACTTATGGGATCTTCTAGTGGATGGTTACAAACATCCAGTGAAAGCTAGTGGAGTAAAGCTGACAAGACAAGAAATGAGTGATGATCAAAAGAAGCAATTCAAAAATCATCACAAGTCAAGGACTGTTTTGCTGAATGTTATCTCTCACGCTGAATATGAGAAGATATCTAACAGGGAAACTGCCCATGACATATATGAATCATTGAAAATGACTCATGAGGGAAATGCCCAAGTCAAGGAGACTAAAGCTCTTGCCTTAATCCAGAAATATGAAGCCTTCAAGATGGAGGATGATGAAAACGTTGAAACAATGTTCTCAAGATTTCAAACTCTAACTTCTGGATTAAGAGTTCTTGACAAGGGATACACAAAGGTTGATCACGTCAAGAAGATCATCAGAAGCTTGCCAAGAAGATGGGGTCCTATGGTGTTTGCATTCAAAATTGCCAAGAACCTGAATGAGGTCTCTCTTGAAGAGTTGATCAGTGCTCTGAGGAGTCATGAAATAGAGCTGGATGCTAATGAACCTCAGAAGAAAGGTAAGTCTATTGCGTTAAAATCTAATTATAAAAAATGTACTAACGCTTTTCAGGCTGAAGAAGAAGATTCTGAAGAATCAAAATCAGAAGAAGAAGATGAACTGTCCATGATCTCCAGAAGGGTAAACCAACTCTAGAAGAGCAAGCATAGGAAGTTCAAGAACTTCAAAAGTTCTAAGAAGCTTGAAAAAGGAGAATCTTTTGGAAGCAGAAGATATGACAAGAAGAAGGTCACATGCTTTGAATGCAATGAGACAGGACATTACAAGAGTGAGTGTCCAAAGCATCAGAAGGAGAAGCCCAAGAAGAAGTTTCATAAGAAGAAAGGTCTTATGGCAACTTGGGATGATTCATATTCATCAGAATCAGAATCAGACTCTGAAGGCGAGCAGGCAAACATTGCGCTGATGGCCACAGTTGATGATGGATCAGAATCTACATCAGAATCAGATTCTGAAGAGGTATTTTCTGAACTATCTAGAGAAGAGTTAGTTTCCAGTTTAACAGAACTTTTGGAGCTCAAGGCTCATCTTAGTATCAAATACAAAAAGCTGAAAAAGTTATTTGAATCTGAAACTAAGAAGCTGGAAGCAGAAAATTCTGAACTGAGGGAAAAAGTTTTAAAATTATCCAAAGATGTTGGATCTCCTTCTGACTCAGAAAAGTCTATTCCTAGTCTGAACCATATTCTTAAAGAATATGACTTGAGCTTTAGGAAGTTTTTATCTAGAGGTATTGGAAGAAGTTAACTTGCCTCTATAATATATGCTGTTAGTGGAAACAAGAGAGTTGGCATAGGCTATGAGGGTGATACCCCATACAAACTTGAACCCGTAGATGATATGAAAATCACATACAAGCCATTGTATGATCAGTTCAAGAATGGCCATTCCCATGATATTAGGCTCACATCGCATGCTAAAAGCTTTCACATTACACACACTTAGAAGCATGTGACACAACCTAGAAAATATCATATTGCTCAACCTAAGGAATATCATGTTGTACCTCCTGTTAATTATCATGCTAAACCCAAGTTCAGTCAGAACTTGAGAAGAACTAACAAGAAAGGACCCAAGAAAATGTGGGTACCTAAGGAAAAGATTATTCCCGTTGCAGATATCCTTGGCTGCAAAGAAGACAAAGGAAAGCATGTCATGGTATCTGGACTCTGGGTGCTCTCGACACATGACGGGAAGAAGGTCTATGTTCCAAGACCTGGTGCTTAAATCTGCTGGAGAAGTTAAGTTTGGAGGAGATCAAAAGGGCAAGATAATTGGCTCAGGAACCATAAGTACTGGTAACTCTCCTTCTATAACTAATGTTCTTCTGGTAGATGGATCAGCTCATAACGTATTGTCCATAAGTCAATTAAGTGACAATGGTTATGACATAATCTTTGATCAAAAGTCTTGTAAGGCTGTAAGTCAGAAGGATGGCTCAATCCTATTTACAGGCAAGAGAAAGAACAACATTTACAAGATTGATCTTCAGGATCTTAAGAATCAGAAGGTAACTTGTCTTATGTCTGTTAGCGAAGAGCAATGGGTCTAGCACAGAAGATTAGGCCATGCTAGTTTAAGAAAGATTTCTCAGATTAACAAACTAAATCTAGTCAGAGGACTCCCTAATATGAAATACAAATCAGATGCTCTTTGCGAAGCATGTCAGAAAGGGAAGTTTTCCAAACCTGCATTCAAGTCTAAGAATGTTGTTTCTTCCTCTAGGCCGCTAGAACTTCGGCACATTGATCTGTTTGTGTCATACCTCAATTTTTTACCCTAAGATCATACATCATTTACATTTCAATCATCAATCAAGATCACAATCTTGAGGTATCATTTTGTCTTTGAGGGGAACCATTAAGCATTTCTAGCTTTTTATTTGTTTTATACTAACTAAAATCCAAAAATATGTATTTTGCCTCTTTTGTTTATATTTTACAGGTAAAAGATCGGGCAAAAATCAAAACAGTGCAAGAAAATGGATTTTTGAAAATTTCACAATGGAAATCGATTTACCCATATAGGAAATCGATTTCCCTGGACGAAATTTGAAAAAAAGAGGGAAGCATGACATCATTTTGGCACCAAACACTTTTTTCTTTGATCATTTTTGTCATTTTACCAATTTTCCACCTCATCAAAAATAATTCCCTTCATTAAACCCATTTAAGCTCCATTTTACCATTTAAATACCATTTTACCATTTAAACACCAATTAAACACAAGTTAATTACCAAATGCAAAAAGACCAAATTGCCACTACTCGTGCTCCCATCCTATAAATAGAGGTCTTTACTCCCTCATTTCTAAAGCTTGGAAAGCCAACAAACCCCTTGCAATTTCTCTCCTCATCCCTACCAAATTCACCAAAGCTCTTTTTCTTTCATAAAGTTTGTGAGTCACATCTTGAACCTCACAAACTTTGAGCTAAACCACCATCCATTTCACTCTTTTTTCTTCAATTGTTGAGAGATCAAGATTTGTGTTGGTGATTCTTGAAGTAGATCTAAGTTTTGTTCAAGATTTGGTCATTTTCTTCATCCTTATTCATGCATCATAATGTGATTCTTTTGTGCTTGTGTGTGATACATCTTTGATGCTATATTGGTCCTATTTGATGGTGAATTGATGGAAAATTTGTGCTCCAATTGATATGTGATCATAAGGTGTTTGTATGTTTGCTTAAGTCAAGTTTTATGCTTCCTAATATGTGATCATAAGGTGTTTGTATGTTTGCTTAAGTCAAGTTTTATGCTTCCTAATGCTGATTTTTTGAAAGCTGCGTGCAGGAAATCGATTTCCCTATGTAGGAAATCGATTTCCACCTTGTTTTTATGCCAATTTTGAACTCTGCACTCAGGAAATCGATTTCCTACAGAGGTAAATCGATTTCCAGTGAGGCAGAATGCATGTTTTTGCTATTTTTGACTTGTTTTTGGTTCTAACTCTTCTTCTACTCCATTCTTTTGATATTTTCTTTGAATCACAAGTTAGAGGCCTAATTTCTCTCTAATTTCAATGGACTTAGGGCGTCGATAGGATGAGAATCCAAATCCGCAAAATTAAGTGATTGAAATTATGGATGAAAGGAGCTTTTAATGTGGTTCCATCTTTTGCTTCTTTTTATTTTGATCGATGAAAGTCTTAGTACCTTGAGAATTCTTATGGATTCTTGGTAAAGACTGGATCGTTACCTATTTTATTTTTGTGCGATATTTCTTTCGGAGAGTGATCTACATATCGCTTCTCTCGCATGCATTAGCACATAAAGTTTTGACCGACCTCGTTGTAGGGTGATTTCTACATAAATCACTTGGCGATCTGCTTAACATAGTGCAATATTTCGTGTCCCGAATAAAAAAAGATCAAATATGAAAGAGAATTGTATGCGGTTGATTTAAGACTTATGGAGGTTTATCGTGTAGTCGCTATGATTTTATCAAGCTTCTGATAAATGTCCATTGAATTTAAATCCGAGAACATCCTTCACTCACCATCGATCTTTATTACTAACTTTGATAACATACTTGACAAGTTTCAAGATGGTTATCTTTAACATCTAACAATTGACTTTAATTTCCGCAATTTATTATACCGCTCTTTACTTCTCGCTTTATTGCTTTCTTTTATTATTTTATCATGTTTATGTTTCCGCTATTTTCTCATTGTCCATTTGGACGTTTATATTCCGCTATTTTCTCTTTGTCCATTTGGACGCTATGTTTATGTTTCCGCTATTTTCTTTTTGTCCACTTGGACCATACTTTACTTTTATGCTAAAATACTAATAAACAACAAAAATCTAAAAAACACATAAGGCTCTCTTTCGGACTATTGGTTACTATCCCGAGTATTTTGGAGATTCGGACTTATGGACATAGTGCCTCTGGACCCTTATTCTGTTATTACTCTGTGGTTATTCTGTCTGTCTGGCATTGGATTGTTGTCTGTATGTGTATGCAGGTATTTCCTTGAAAGTCCTTGATGATTAATTCCAAGGCATTGAGATAAGGATTTTACCCGAAAACAGCCGTTACTCTGCCCGATTTTCGTCAGAATTTTAATGTGCTTAATGCAAAGTGGTGCTAAGATAATAAGTTCATCTGGATCCCCAAGTGATAATGTGTTGGTTTAGTATTGATATTCCAAAGGATGTGAAATCTACCTTGACTCATAATGTCAAGTGTTGGCTTCTTCTTCGGTTAGACTGTTCTTTCCTTAGCTTTTATTTTATGTATTAGGATAGCCTCTTCATCTCCTCCCCTTCTTTAATTTTCAAAATCTTCTCCCTTTTTACAAAACCTTCTTATGTTTGCAACCTTTTCAAAACCTTTCTCTAAAAATATCTTTTGCCCTTAGTGGCCTTTTTCTTCAAAAAAGTTTAGACACGACTAATTGTTGAAACGAGTGGCAATACCCCACGATTTTGAAATTGATTGATATAATGAGATCTTTTCCGCGTGAGAGAGCTAGTGGCATACTCGTTGATTTCTATCCGAGTTGGAGCCCTTCTTTCATTTGCGATGCAAAGAACTCGTTTGTTCTCATGCTCAAGATCAATGGCTGAGTATTTCTCTCCGACGACGATAAAGTGTTTATTCGTTTTTTAAAAAACGTTTTTCCCTTTAAGCGGAACTACATTATCTCTGACTTCTCCATTGCACCGAGGAGGTATGTAGGCACAAGGCTTAACGTCTTGCCGAGCTTATTTTAAAAATAAAATAAACCCTTTTTTTAGCACACACGACACAGATTTTCAAAAAGGTTCCTGTGGAGTACCATAGATATGAGGGGTGCTTAAAACCTTCCCCTTGTATAATCAACACCCGTTCCTAAGATCTCTTCTTTTTGCTTTTTAAAATAAACTTTGGGCTTTCTTCGTTCTTTTCCCTTTTCCTTTGGAAACAATAAAGCGCGGTGGCGACTTTCACTGAAATATTGAGTCGAGTCAATCCTATGGCTTCGATCTCAGATTTTCCCCGCTACAGAAAAAATGGCGACTTCACTGGGGATCCAGTTTTTAGTGTGTTAAGCCTATTTTTGTTTATCTGTGTGTTTTATCTGTATATATTATTGTGTGCTTTGTTTGTTTATTTTCTTTTTTCTTTTTGGTGCTCGATGGTTCCTCTGTGATGAGATAAAGTTCTAACCCGGACTTTGGTGAGTAACTTGAGATAGGAGGTGATAAGACCAATAGTTGCATGTCAGGAGCAATCCTTAACATGAGCATCATATGGTGGAACCCCAATCAGTGGAGGCCTCATGGAAGGTAGTAGATGTTGTTACGAACTATCGTAAGAACGCTATTACTTTCAATAGTGAGTGTCCGTAGAAGCTGAATGGCCTAGAACCCTTTTAACCCATCTAAGCCTTTTTAGGATGTAGTGCAGAAACAAGATCAAGTACCAATTTGAGCTTGTTGTCATGCGATACTACGCTCAGACGAGGTCTTTTTAGGCATATTATTGGCGCCCATGAGCAATTGTGCATGCCGGTAGTATCTGATAGAAGATTGAAAACTCTGGGAACCTTTGTAGAACCCGTTCGGCAGGTACAAAATTCCCTAGTACATACTGTAACACCCCTCTAATAACCCGCGGCAATTAAATAATTATTAATCAGAGTAAACATGCAAGAGGTGTCACAATTCATAAATGAAGAAAAAACACGTCAGTATAAGTCATGCATTCACTGAAAACACCTGAGATCATAACTCATTAATCAATTCATGTTTTACACAGCGGAAATACTTCATCAAGTCAACATTCATCAACAATGTATCAGACTTCAAACATCATAAATAAATAGAGTTATAAACAAAACTCTAAAACAAAACAAAGCGTTCCTAGTGTTACATCTACTAGAGCATGACACCGACACAATACTAAAACCGACTTATCAGCTAATCCTCACCAAGTCACGCCGCTATCCTCAATCTGAAAATGACAACAAGTAAGGGTGAGTCTCATCACAGTTAACCAATGTTATTGCATCATAAATAATAACATATCATAGTTATATCATTCACCCAATTGTTTCATACTCAGACAAATCAATCATTTATACATCCACAGATAAACAAACAGTCACCATGTAACATCTATCATCATGCTATAAACAATTCATGCACATGTATGAAACTGACACTATGCATGTGGTACCAATCATCACCAGTGGAAATCATCCACCGACCGATCTATCATCATCCAGATACGGTCCTGCCAGCACAAATTCCACACAATGGGAATTCTGCCCCTCGCTGAATCCTCTCATCATATAGGATTCAGCCCATGTTTATGAATGCATGCAACATATATATAACATACTTTCATCATCACCATTCTATGAGTAGCATCATCTATACTCATTTCATCATCATCATCATCATCAATACTAAGCATGTTCATATATACATTACATCATTCAATGCAATCAATCATCAGTAAACCACAGAATCGCATCACAAGGTTTACACAGTCTAAAACAACATACAAACAGGCCTACAAATCGAAAGTTACACATCATCGAACTTTCCAGAAAAATCACAAAACAGAAATTTCACATACAGGTAGCCATACGCGTATCATAGGGTCCATACGCGTATCCCCTTGCCTCATACGCGTATCATACGCATCTCAACAGAACCAAATTTTGCCTACAATCAATCTCATACGCGTATCAGTATAGCCATACGCGTATCACCAGAATAATTTTCCTCTTTCCAAATTCCCATACGCGTATGAGCATCCTCATACGCCCTCATACGCAAAACACCAGTACATGGTGTTTGGGACAGGGCAACTGCGTATCATACGCGTATAGCCCATTGGGAGTGTCCCCCATACGCGTATGACCCCATCCCATACGCGTATGGCACTGTTTCATACGCGAAACACCAGAAAATGCCCAGAACCTGCAGAATTCGTAACAGTCCAAAACCCATTCGTTTTTACTCATACCAGTCCACGATTTTGAGTCCAAAAACCAGAGAAAAGCACATCTAAACAGCATACGAATTCATCCATAACCATAGTATATGATTCCCTACCAATTCTATTCATCATACCCTAAATCTATCAGTTATTAGGGATTAACAGTTCAATTTTTAATGATGAACACATAGTATATGATTCTCCCACTCTTTCAGAAATTTGGAATGGTCCGATAAAACGCGGAGTCAGCTTCTTCGACTTCAATGCCCGACCAATCCCTGTCATAGGAGTAACTCTCATAAACACATGATCTCCCTCTTGAAACTCAAGTGTTTTCCTCCTTTTGTCGTGATAACTCTTCTGACGACTTTGAGAAGCCTTCATCTTCTCCTGAATCATTTTAATCTTCTCTGTAGTCTGTTGTACAATTTCTGGACCAATCACAACACTCTCACCAGATTCGTACCAACACAACGGCGCCCTACACCTCCTACCATACAAAGCCTCAAAACGGAGCCATACCGATACTCGAATGATAACTGTTGTTGTAGGTAAACTCAATTAAAGGCAGATAACTATCCCAAGTACCTCCTTTTTCTGACACACAAGCACGCAACAAATCCTCTAGCGACTGAATCGTCCTCTCAGTCTGTCCATCCGTCTGCGGATGATAAGCAGAACTCAATCTCAGCTTAGTACCCAAAGCTTTCTGCAAACCTTCCCAGAACTTAGATGTAAACCTCGGATCTCTGTCTGACACGATACTTGAAGGAATACCATGCAGACTCACTATCTTCTCAATATACAATTGAGCCAGCTTCTCCATCGGATAATCCATTCTCACCGGTATAAAATGTGCAGACTTCGTCAACCTGTCCACCACGACGCAGATAGCTTCACAATTTCTGACAGTTCTCGGCAAACCCGACACAAAATCCATTGAGATGCTGTCCCATTTCCACTCAGGAATAAACATCGGTTGCATAAACCCAGACGGTTTCTGATGCTCGATCTTTGACTTCTGGCAAGTCAAACAAGAATACACAAACTCAGCAATTTCCTTCTTCATTCCAGGCCACCAAAACAACTTTTTCAAATCATGATACATCTTGGTAGCACCAGGATGAATACTCAATCCACTACGGTGTCCTTCTTCCAAAATACGCTTTCGGAGTTCATCAATATCAGGAACACAAACTCTGTCACCAAACCTCAGTATACCATTCTCGTCGACTCTGAATTCACTACTCTTGCCTTGATTAATCAAAGTCAACTTATCAATCAATTCAACATCGGCTTTCTGACCTTCTCTGATCTCTTCAAGAATACCACTAGTCAGCTTCAGCATACCCAATTTGACACTAATAGGAGTACCTTCACACACTAAACTCAAGTCTCTGAATTGCTCAATCAAATCCAATTCCTTCACCATTAGCATAGACATATGCAAGGTCTTCCTACTCAATGCATCAACAACAACGTTTGCCTTACCCGGATGGTAATTCAAACCAAAATCATAATCCTTCAGAAATTCTAACCACCTTCTCTGCCTCATGTTCAACTCTTTCTGATCAAAGAGATACTTCAGGCTTTTATGATCACTAAATACCTCAAATCTCGAACCATACAAATAGTGTCGCCACAACTTCAAGACAAACACCACAGCTGCCAATTCCAAATCATGAGTCGGATAATTCCTCTCATGCACTTTGAGTTGTCTCAACGCATAAGCGACCACTTGTTGATTCTGCATCAATACACCACCTAAACCCATCAGTGATGCGTCACAATAAACCTCAAATGATTCTGTCGGATTCGGCAAAATCAAAGTAGGAGCACTAGTCAATCTCCTCTTCAGCTCTTGGAATCCTTCTTCACACTTTGCATCCCAAATAAAGGTTTGTCCTTTCCTGGTTAGTTTAGTTAACGGCAATGCTAACTTTGAAAATCCTTCAATGAACTTTCGATAGTAACCTGCAAGACCAAGAAAACTACGAATCTCTGACACTGACTTCGGAGCTTCCCACTGAGACACAGCTTCTATCTTTGTAGGATCAACAGCCATACCATTCTTAGAAATCACATGTCCAAGAAAACTGACTTCCTCTAACCAGAATTCACACTTCAACAGTTTGGCAAAAAGTTGCTTCTCTTTCAACAGCTCTAACACAGTTCTGAGATGTTCCGCATGTTCTTCTTCATTCTTAGAATATATCAGGATATCATCTATAAATACCACCACAAACTTGTCGAGATACGGATGAAAAATCCTGTTCATATATTCCATAAAAACACCAGGTGCATTAGTAACTCCAAACGGCATCACAGAATACTCACAATGTCCATACCTTGTTCTAAAAGCAGTCTTCTGAATATCGTCATCCTTCACACGTATCTGATGATACCCAGACCTCAGATCAATTTTACTAAACACACGTGCTCCAACCAACTGATCCATCAAATCATCAATCCTCGGCAATGGATACCGATTCTTGATAGTGACCTTGTTCAATTGTCTGTAATCTACACACAGCCTCATCGAACCCTCTTTCTTCTTTACCAGCAACACAGGCGCACCCCACGGCGAAACACTAGGATGAATAAACTTCTTCTCAAGCAATTCCTCTAACTGCTTCTTCAGTTCAGCCAATTCAGACGGCGACATACGATACGACGCCATTGACACTGGACTAGTTCCCGGAACCAAATCAATAGAAAACTCCACTTCTCTTTCCGGTGGCAATTCATTCACTTCTTCTGGAAAAACTTCTGGAAATTCACACACCACAGGCAATTCGCCACTCGCCACTTTCTCCTTCATATTCATCAATGCGAACAACATAAACACTGTTGCACCATCTCCGATAGCTTCATTCACCTGTCTAGCTGTCATTTCCAGACTATCAGAACTAACCTCTTCAGGAAAAATCACCGTCTTTGCAAAACAGTTGATATGAACACGGTTGAATTCCAACCAGTTCATTCCCAGGATTACATCAAGTTGTTTCAACGGAAGGCACACTAAGTCCATCCCAAATCCTCTACCAAAAATGTCAACCGGACAATTCAAGCATGCAGACAAAGTAGTTACTGAACCCGACGCAGGAGTGTCAATAACCATACTTCCATTTATATCAGATATCTCAAGATTTAACCTCTCAGCACAATCCAAAGAAATAAAAGAGTGAGTTGCTCCAGTATCAATAATTGCAACTAAAGGTGTGCCATGAATGAAACACGTACCTTTAATCAACCTGTCTTCTGGAGTAGTCTCAGACCCAGTCAAAGCAAAAACCTTTCCTCCCGATTGGTTCTTCTTTGGCTTAGGACAATTAGGACTGATGTGACCCTCTTCACCACAGTTGTAGCAAGTCACAACCCTCTTCTTGCAGTCAGCAGCAATATGACCCACTTGGTCGCACTTGTAACACTTCTTCTGATCAACCTTGCATTCATTCCTACGATGTCCCATCTCACCACAATTGTAACATCTGATACGAGCACTGGAATCTCCCCCACTGGGTTTCTTCCAATCAACAGGTTTACCTCTACCATATGGCTTACCTCGATCCATATGTTTCTTTCCTTTTCTGTCAACCAACTCGCGAGAGTGAGATGACCTCAGCTTGATGTTATCTTCCTCAAAAATCCTGCTACAATCTACCAGATCAACAAACCTCCGGATTCTCTGGTACCCGATACCCTGCTTGATCTCATCACGAAGACCATTCTCAAATTTGACACATTTTGAGAACTCACTGGCTTCATCATCATTGTAATGCACATAGTACCTTGCCAGTTCCACAAACTTAGCAGCATACTCCGGTACTGACATATTACCTTGAACCAGCGCCAGAAATTCAACTTCCTTTCTTCCCCTAACATCTTCAGGAAAATACCTCCTCAGAAATTCCCTCCTGAATACTGTCAAGGTAATTGCTGTACCACTAGCATCCAGCTCAGTTTGGTTGACATCCACCAATCATCAGCTTCCTCTGATAACATGTGAGTGCCATATCTCACTTTGAGATCCTCAGCACAGTCAATGACTCTGAAAATCCTCTCGATCTCCTTAAGCCATTTCTGAGCACCTTCAGGATCATGCGTGCCCTTGAACAATGGAGGATTGTTCCTCCGGAAACTGTTCAGTTGTATGTCAGCACCAATCGCAGCTCCATTGGCATTCCCTCCCAATACACCAGCTATCATGCCCAGAGCCTCAGCGATAGCATCGTCGTTTCTTCCTCCTCTTCCAGCCATTGTTCTGCTTAACACAAACAATCCGGTCAGAACAAAAGTATCGACAAATAACTCGTATTAGTCGCATACACAGAAGACCGACACTAAGACTCTGGTCACAACGACCGACTATGCTCTGATACCACTATTGTAACACCCCTCTAATAACCCGCGGCAATTAAATAATTATTAATCAGAGTAAACATGCAAGAGGTGTCACAATTCATAAATGAAGAAAACACACGTCAGTATAAGTCATGCATTCACTGAAAACACCTGAGATCATAACTCATTAATCAATTCATGTTTTACACAACGGAAATACTTCATCAAGTCAACATTCATCAACAATGTATCAGACTTCAAACATCATAAATAAATAGAGTTATAAACAAAACTCTAAAACAAAACAAAGCGTTCCCAGTGTTACATCTACCAGAGCATGACACCGACACAATACTAAAACCGACTTATGAGCTAATCCTCACCAAGTCACGCCGCTATCCTCAATCTTAAAATGACAACAAGTAAGGGTGAGTCTCATCACAGTTAACCAATGTTATTGCATCATAAATAATAACATATCATAGTTATATCATTCACCCAATTATTTCATACTCAGACAAATCAATCATTCATACATCCACAGATAAACAAACAGTCAACATGTAACATCTATCATCATGCTATAAACAATTCATGCACATGTATGAAACTGACACTATGCATGTGGTACCAATCATCACCAGTGGAAATCATCCACCGACCGATCTATCATCATCCAGATACGGCCCTGCCAGCACAAATTCCACACAATGGGAATTCTGCCCCTCGCTGAATCCTCTCATCATATAGGATTCAGCCCATGTTTATGAATGCATGCAACATATATATAACATACTTTCATCATCACCATTCTATGAGTAGCATCATCTATACTCATTTCATCATCATCATCATCAATACTAAGCATGTTCATATATACATTACATCATTCAATGCAATCAATCATCAGTAAACCACAGAATCGCATCACAAGGTTTACACAGTCTAAAACAGCATACAAACAGGCCTACAAATCGAAAGTTACACATCATCGAACTTTCCAGAAAAATCACAAAACAGAAATTTCACATACAGGAAGCCATACGCGTATCATAGGGTCCATACGCGTCCATACGCGTATCCCCTTGCCTCATACGCGTATCATACGCATCTCAACAGAACCAAATTTTGCCTACAATCAACCTCATACGCGTATCAGTATAGCCATACGCGTATCACCAGAATAATTTTCCTCTTTCCAAATTCCCATACGCGTATGAGCATCCTCATACGCCCTCATACGCAAAACACCAGTACATGGTGTTTGGGAAAGGGCAACTGCGTATCATACGCGTATAGCCCATTGGGAGTGTCCCCCATACGCGTATGACCCCATCCCATACGCGTATGGCACTGTTTCATACGCGAAACACCAGAAAATGCCCAGAACCTGCAGAATTCGTAACAGTCCAAAACCCATTCGTTTTTACTCATACCAGTCCACGATTTTGAGTCCAAAAACCAGAGAAAAGCACATCTAAACAGCATACGAATTCATCCATAACCATAGTATATGATTCCCTACCAATTCTATTCATCATACCCTAAATCTATCAGTTATTAGGGATTAACAGTTCAATTTTTAATGATGAACACAGATGAATATTCAAAATATAGAATCAATGGATCAAATCATACTCCTAATCCATACTATCACCTATAATACGATAAAAGAGATTAAACGGAGAGTCTCCCCTTACCTCAGATAGAATCTTGGTTCTTGGTCTCTCCCTCTACGGTTCTCCTTCACGTTCCTTGTTCCAACTTCTGTTCTCTCACGTTCTTTCTTTCCCAATTCTCCAATTCTAATTATTTTATGAAAAATAATATTAAATTAGTAAGGGCTTTACTGCACCACACCCCCCCTCTTCTTACTAATCTCACACATGGCCCAAATGCCATTAACCATCATTTTCCTCTTATTTTCATAAAATCCATAATAATAATAATTATTAATCTAATATTCAAATTAAATTAAAAATTAAAATTATACGGGTGTTACACATACCTTTGTGGGTGGTTCTTAACTTTGACTCCATGGTCGTGACGTCGAACCTTTGAACCCTGTTTGTGCGACCATGTGTGATCTTCATTGTGATTGATGCATAAACCATACATCCATGCATTCATTTGATTTCCAAGGAACTCATAGGTCTTTCTTTGTAAACATCATAAGTTTCATCAAACTCAATGGATCTTGGGTGTTGATGGGGTGAAAACTCTAATCCACCAAAATGGATGATTGATCTTGATGATAACTTGATCAAAGCATTGATCCAATATAGGATTTACCTCCTTCATGTTTTGATGTTTACAAATTAATAACTTGAATTTCTTGAAAATAAAATAAATAAAAAACAAAAAAAACAGCAATTGCATCATTTGCATACATACATCCAGGTTGTCCAGAAAACTTATCCTTGTATGTCTCCATCTTCAGAGTTTGTTTGTCTACCGTCAAGCTGATTCCTCCATACAAGTACGGAACTAGAGCCAACGTCAGATTGAGAATGTAATACCAAGAGCAACACAATGCAGAGGTCAGGATGGAAATTGATGAGTTGAAGTCAGGCATGACCAAGCTAACTGAGATGCTGCAAGTTTTGATTGCTAGAGGAGAACCGCCTTAGAAGACTGTCATTGTTGAAGTCTCAAGTGCTGATGTTGACCCTCAACCTACTCAACAACCACCTTCTACATGGCCTGAGTTTTGTTTGCCACCTGGTTACACTCTTCCCTATGAGAAGACTCCTGGTATTGGTCAATCTTCACAACTTGTGATTGGTCAAGCTTCAAACCAAGTTTTTCATGCTCCTGTATTCACTGAATCTCAGCCTATTATGCACACTGTTGCTCAGCCTACTTATGTGAATCCTCTGTTTGAATATCAAGCTGCCCGTTCCCATAATGGAAGCCAAGGAGATGCTGGAGATATTAAAGATATCAAACAGCAGTATCATACTTTAGAAAAGCGCCTGAGAGCCATGGAAGGAAATGATTACTTTGGGGTTGCTGCTGAGGATATGTGTTTGGTTTCCGACTTTGTCATGCCTGCAAAATTCAAGACTCCTGAGTTTGAGAAATATAAAAGGAACACTTGCCCAAGAAGCCATTTGACTATGTACTACCGCAAGATGGCCGCTTATACCAAGAACGACAAACTTCTCATTCATTGCTTTCAGGATAGTTTGAGTGGAGCTTTGCTGAAATGGTATATGGGACTTGAGAAGAGTCACATTCATTGCTTCCAAGATCTGACTGATGCTTTCATGAAACAATATAAGTATAATTTGGACATGGTGTAGCAACCTGCCCTAAAATTGAAGGTTTTAGAGTCGCCACCTATTCTGAAGGGCGAATAGGAAACCCTACGCAGATATGAGATTCAGGGTAAGTTATTATAATCAGGTTGAGGGAAGGTGTTAGGCACCCTCAACCCTTTCCTAAAGGCTAACATTTAAAGATAAAGGTTTATGGCAAAAAATAAGGTTTATAGCTAATGAAATGAAAAAAAAGCAAAAATTAAGGTTTAAGACTGAATTGAGATTTTTAGGGGGGAGACTCGCCTTGTTACCAAGTGCCTACGTACCTCCTTATGGAGGATCAGAGTCAACGTAGTTCGGGCACAGGGTTGTACGCCTTAGGGTTGAATTTTGTGATTTGAAATTGTTTTAAAGGCTTTTGAATGGCCTATTCGCAGTTTGAAATTGATTTGAATATGGAAAAATGTCTTGAGGTTTGGCATACAACCCTGATTTGATTTGGCACCGTTAGATGCGGTGACCAATAGGTTTGGTCAGTATAGCTAACGGATTAAAGGCATTGCTGATTGCTCAGATCGATAGATTGATCATCACGGGCGGCAAATTAAAATGTATTTTAATTCATGTATTTTTATCTCTCGTCTAAAGCGACTGATAGCTTCAGTCGGGTCGAGGAGAGAATTGATTTAGAATTTATTAATTTATAAATTAAGTAGAATAATTTATTTCTCGTCTACTACGACTAATGGATTTAGTCGGTTCGAGAAGAAATTAAGTCATTAATAAAAAAAACAATTAAACAAATTTTAGAAATTTAATAAATTAGTTATAAAAAAAAAACAATTAACAAGTTTTTTAGAAACTTAATTAATTAATTACCAATAAACAATTAAGCAAATTTATTTTTATTAAAATTAATTTAAGTAAGTTTTATTTTTTTTATTCACAGGGGGGGTGTATTTTTATTGTCAGATAGCAAATTGGAGGGTGTTAAGAGAAACTGGGCTAGATCCATTAAAGTTTTAGTCTGTTAGGCTAGGTGTGGCGCAGACGCATGGTGTATGGTGCACCACAAAATGTGAAGCGTCGGATTAGGGTAGAGATCGATCAAACAGTCTGCATGTGTTGGTGTCGAGGGTGCATGATAGAGCATTTGCATGGAATCATGTTCCAAATACAATCCGTGTGGCCATCAGAAGGCCACATGGCGCTCATCTGGCCGTCGGTGGGGGAATGTTATGCGACCTATACCTCTTCCTCACTCTCATTTTCCAGATTCTTTCTCTCTCTTCCCTCTTTCTCTCCCTCTTGTTCTCCTCTCTCTTCAAACGAAACCCAGAAAGCCCAGCACACCACCACGTCCCACCGTAAACCACCATCGACCACCCTATCCTCCACCCTAAACCACCACCTAAACCCAGGTTTCCGGTTGAACTTCAACCGGAACCTTCAAATCTTCATCTTCCCCACCCCTATCCTTCAAGAACCCCAACCCTAAACAAACCCTAAATCCCAAATTAAATGCACCGTGAACGAATCAAACCCAGAGGAACAACATAAAGTCACGCAAACAATATGGATCGTAAGCTAAGTCGATTAGAGTTACCTTTTGTCTTGCTTTTCTGGAACGTGTAAGCTCCCTCCTGATCTTCCTCTCTTTGTGTTTTGCAGGTTCAAGATTGAAGAACAAGCAAGCGGCGCTTAGGGTTCTTTCTCCAGCAAAATTCTCCGACCCCCTTTTCTGCTTCTTCTCTTTTTCTTTTATAACATTAGGTTTAGATTCATTTAGGAAAGATTAGATTTAGGATTCAATTAGTTTTTTTTGATTTGATTCGATTGTCCATTTGTTTGTTGTTGCTTCGAGTTGATTCAATAAAAAAATTATTAAGATTTGATTTTGTTTAAGTTAAGATTTGATGCGTTTTGATTCAGATTCATGGGCCTGGGCATTTGAGATTAGGGTTTGGTTGCTTGGAAGGAGCGGCCGCCGCTGGTGATGGAGCTAGGGTTTGCGTGAGGTTGAGGAAGGTGGACAGGACCTGGGTCGGGTTAACCCGGTCCACCCTTAGTCCAACATGACCCAGCACACTTGGGCCCCATTGCCTGTTTTTTCTTGCTATTGCTTTGCAGCCCAAAGAACAAAAACGACAACAGACCAAACCCAATCAAACATCAATTAATTTGTTTAATTTGATTAATCAATTAATCAGTAAAAACTAATTAACTAATAATATTTTCCTGATAATAACCCAATAAAATTCTTTAATTAATGAATAATATTCTGATAACCAATTATATTAATACTAATAATAAAACTTAATTAATCTTTAATAACCTAATATTAATTTTAAAACTAATAATTAGGAATTAACAAATAATAATAAGCCATAATTAATAGTAATGTAAATGGTTAAATGGTGATAAGCAAATGGGCTTATTGGGCCTTAATTTTTCTATTTCTAGCAAGACACCCCTCTATATTTTTTTCTATGAGACAAAAAAGAAGAGAGGAAAAAAAACCCAAGTGCCAATTGAATTTAGAGGTTTTTGCTATTTACACCTTTTTTTTATTTTAAGCCAATCTATACAGGAGTTTTATAGGAGAGCGAGTTTGATAATAGATATATCAAACCCTATGGCTCCTAATTTTTTACTCCCTTCATAAATTGAAATGAGAATCACATCGGGTAAATTTTGGGGTATGACACATGGCACCTGATCGCCGACAACTGCAAAACATCCCTCAAAAAGAGAAAGAATCTTTCAAGGAGTACGCTCAACGTTGGAGAGAGCTAGCTTCTCAAGTGGAGCTACCTTTAGCTGAAAAGGAGCTGACTGGCATGTTCATGGACACTCTCTCACCTTTCTTTTGGGAGAAGATGATTGGCAGTGTATCTTCCAACTTCACAGTCCTGGTAACCATTGGTCAGAGACTTGAAGAGGGAATCAAGAATGGGAAAGTTACTCATGTTGCTGAATCTTCTGGTGGATAGGAGAAACCTTATGGAAACTTCCACAAGAAGAAAGAGAATGAGACTAATGCTATGTCAGATGACAGAAGGGGATCTCGTCGTAGACCTCAAAATGGTGATCAACCTTATGTAGCCGTTGTCGCTCCTATGCAAGTTCGAGTTCCTCAACCTCAGGTTGCTAATCAGAATCAGAACCGTGATAGGACTCACTTTGATCCTATTCCTATGTCTTACACTGAATTATATCTCGCATTGGTTCAAAAGGGATTGATCACAACAAGAGCCATGCCGCCTCCTCGAAATCCTCCCTCAAAAGGATTCCGACCTGATCTTCATTATGAATTCCATCAGGGTGGTGCTGGCCATGATTTGGAAAATTGTTATGCTTTGAAGGCTAGAGTTCAAGAGTTGGTGAGATCAAAGATGCTCTCTTTCAAGGATATGGGTCCTCATGTTGTCACTAATCCTTTACCAGACCAGAGTGGCTGAAGACAGGTCAAAGGAAATTATTTTCCTAAAGCCAAGTGTTTCAGACGAGATAGCTCATCTTTGTTGCTGATCGGTCACTAGGCCTTGTTTCTGTACTGTTTGCTTTTTTCCTTTATTTTGCTGTTTACTTTTAGACTTTGTTTGTTTTTGAATGGTGATTTTAACGAAATGAGCATTGCATATTTTGAATTCATTCTTATCCACTGTGTTTATGTTTATACCTTCTTTTACAAAACTTTTTCTTCCGTTTTCTTTCTCTATCAAACTTGTGTTTTATGCAAAGATTGGAGGGAAGATGATGACAATGAAATACCCAAGTTGTTGAACTGTATGCTTTCAAATAAAAATTTGCAGATGATGTACAGGCATTGTTTCAATTCCCAAACACTAGAGAAATAAGGAAGTTAATCCCTTGTCAACCCCTCTGAGCCTTCGAAGTTGGTGTTTCTTTCTGTATGAAAAAACCCGCATTTTTAACCTGGGGCAGGGTAGTTCTCAGTTAATTTGGCTGTGCATTCTATTTTAAGAGAATCATTCAGTACACCTTTCAACAAAGGCTTCAATCACAAGCTTTCCTCCGCACACATCAAAGAAGTGTTGGAGATGTCAATCAAAAGCCAATGATGGTTCATCAATCATTTAGCAAGGCAGTCACTATCTTTCAAAAAAAAAATGTATCAAAAAAAAAAGCCTGCTAAGTCAAGACCAAAAGATGACTTAGGCAAAAATAAGAGCATCCCGCTGACTGTAAGTTCAAAAATAGACAGTTCAGGAAAAAGTTAGGGATATCAAAAGAAAAAGATGAAAAAGGAGAAGTCAATAAAGTCCTCAAACAACAAAATATTGTGACTATCAAATGGAAGAAGTTACGGCCATCTCAAAAGTTCTCTTTGCTTGTGAGCTATCATCATTACAATAGGTGCAATTCCAGAAGTCTCTTGAAACCTGAATGCATGAGTTGAATTAACTGAGTTTTAGGACTGGAGATCATCACGAAGATGGGGTGGGTACAATCAATTTTGAGCCTTATATCCTTTGTTTTTGAAACCGTGAACCTGGCCACGTTACAACCTTTAAAAGACCTAATTGAAGCAAGGTTTGTTTGAAAGCATACTACAACAAGGTTGTGTAAGCTGACTCCCAAGAGATTTACCAATCATTTGTTTTGATACCATATCTTTGCTTTATCTTTCACTTTGAACGTCTTAACCTTCATGTTTTGACCAGTGATTCCATTTGCCTTACATATATAACATCATTCCAATAATGATTTTGATTTTAAAAATATGCCTTGAGCATTGCATTAAAATTACCATTCTTGAATGAACATTTTATTTGCAAGTAAGCACTCATTTTTCAGGAAGTTCAAACAGTCGAGAAACTTGACCAGTGATCCAATCAGGGGCAGGTTATTTCAAGATCCTGTTGTTAAGATGTTCAGTTCAAGATTTGTTGATCAGAATATCCTTTCAAGACTTATACTGGGGCAAGCCGTCCCAACATGCATTTCAAGAAATGAAGCCATGATCAGTTCATCCCCAGTACAGTTCAACTGAAGCCATGATCAGTTAACTTGCAACAATTAATGAATCAGGGGCAATCTTCTTCAGCAATCCCCAAGCACAGTTCACCAGTCCTTCTCAGAGGATCACCAGTCTGATACAGTTACCAATGTGACAAGAAGTGTGTCCAAGCATCTTCTTCATAAGCAGAGTTGGCAGAGCTCCCGCGTTGAGGAATCAGAGTTCCTATCGTGCCTCACAAAAGAGTCTACCTCAATCGTCACAAATTATCGCATTGCATTAAGCATTCATCATTCATAAAAAAAATTGCATAGAAAAAAATTCGTACTCATTTACATTCTTCCGAGGTCTTGTTGTTATCAACATCTTACCTTGAGATCAAAGTCCAACTCACTTGGCACCTACCAAAAACAGATACTTGTTTGTCTTCTCCATCTAGTTCTATTCCTAGATGTCCCTTTCTACTTTCAGCACCATTCCTGAAAGATGTTTCTCACTTTATCAGGTGCCATTTCTGGATATCGTGATTCCTTTATTCAGTGCCATTCCTGGATATCATGATTTTCTCACCTCATTCAGTGTCATTCCTGAGTGTTGTGATTCTTCTTTCTTTCAGTGCCATTCCTGAAAGATGTTTCTCACCTTATTCAGTGCCGTTCCTGGATATTGTGATTTCTTATCTCATTCAGTGCCATTCCTGAGTGTTGTGATTCTTCCCTCATTCAGTGCCATTCCAGAAAGATGTTTCTCACCTTATTCAGTGCCATTCCTGGATATCTTGATTTTCTCACCTTATTCAGTGCCGTTCCTAAATGTTGTTGACTCTCTTTTACTTCTTTCAATGCCATTCCTGAAGGACCATTTGAATCGCTTTATCCAATTTCATTCTTGGATATTATTTTCTCACTCCATTCAATGCTATTCTCGGATGTTGTGATCTTCACTTTATTCACTGCTATTCTTGAATATCGTGATCCTTATATCTGGTGCCATTCCTGGATATCATTTTCTCACTTCATTCAATTCTATTCTCGGATGTTGTGATCTTCACTTTATTCACTGCTATTCTTGAATATCGTGATCCTTTTATCTAGTGCCATTCCTGGATATCATTTTCTCACTTCATTCAATGCTATTCTCGGATGTTGTGATCTTCACTTTATTCACTGCTATTCTTGAATATCGTGATCCTTTTATCCAGTGCCACTCCTGGATATCGTTTTCTCACTTCATTCAATACTATTCTCGGATGTTGTGATCTTCACTTTATTCACTGCTATTCTTGAATATCGTGATTCCTTTATTCAGTGCCATTCCTGGATATTCATGTTCTCACTTCATTCAATGCTATTCTCGGATGTTGTGATTTTCACTTTATTCACTGCTATCCTTGAATATCGTGATCCTTTCTATCCAGTGCCATTTCTGGATGTCCTTTCCAAAATTTAGTCATGTTTACTCTTGAACGCTTCTGTTGACTGTCTCTTTCTCCTGTGAAGTCCAAGTTTTATTCCTGGATGACACATACCTTTTCCCCAGTGGAATCCTTTCTTATCTCCCCAGTGGTGTTATATTTCTCTCTATTCCATAATCATACTGGATGCATCCATTAGCATCGCATCATACCTTAGGTTCAAAAATTGTGTGTTTTATATTTAAGTCTCTTCAATTACGTCGAGCTGAGGATTTTAACCCTCACATCTCCGGATAGAAGAAACTTAAATAGGGGCATCTGTCATACCTCAATTTTTGACCCTAAGATCATACATCATTTGCATTTCAATCATCAATCAAGATCACAATCTTGAGGTATCATTTTGTCTTTGAGGGGAACCATCAAGCATTTCTAGCTTTTTATTTGTTTTATACTAACCAAAATCCAAAAATATGTATTTTGCCTCTTTTGTTTATATTTTACAGGTAAAAGATCGGGCAAAAATCAAAACAGTGCAAGAAAATGGATTTTTGAAAATTTCACTATGGAAATCGATTTACCCATATAGGAAATCGATTTCCCTGGACGAAATTTGAAAAAAAAAGAGGGAAGCATGACATCATTTTGGCACCAAACACTTTTTTCTTTGATAATTTTTGTCATTTTACCAATTTTCCACCTCATCAAAAATAATTCACTTCATTAAACCCATTTAAGCTCCATTTTACCAGTTAAACACCATTTTACCATTTAAACACCAATTAAACACAAGTTAATTACCAAATGCAAAAAGACCCAATTGCCACTACTCGTGCTCCCATCCTATAAATAGAGGTCTCTACTCCCTCATTTCTAAAGCTTGGAAAGCCAACAAACCCCTTGCAATTTCTCTCCTCATCCCTACTGAATTCACCAAAGCTCTTTTTCTTTCATAAAGTTTGTGAGTCACATCTTGAACCTCACAAACTTTGAACTAAACCACCATCCATTTCACTCTTTTTTCTTCAATTGTTGAGAGATCAAGATTTGTGTTGGTGATTCTTGAAGTAGATCTAAGTTTTGTTCAAGATTTGGTAATTTTCTCAATCCTTATTCATCCATCATAATGTGATTCTTTTGTGCTTGTGTGTGATTCATCTTTGATGCTATATTGGTCCTATTTGATGGTGAATTGATGGAAAATTCGTGCTCCAATTGATATGTGATCATAAGGTGTTTGTATGTTTGCTTAAGTCAAGTTTTATGCTTCCTAATGCTGATTTTTTGAAAGCTGCGTGCAGGAAATCGATTTCCCTCTGTAGGAAATCGATTTCCACCTTATTTTTATGCCAATTTTGAACTCTGCACTTAGGAAATCGATTTCCTACAGAGGTAAATCGATTTCCAGTGAGGCAGAATGCATGTTTTTGCTATTTTTGACTTGTTTTTGGTTCTAACTCTTCTTCTACTCCATTCTTTTGATATTTTCTTTGAATCACAAGTTAGAGGCCTAATTTCTCTCTAATTTCAATGGACTTAGGGCGTCGATAGGATGAGAATCCAAATCCGCAAAATTAAGTGATTGAAATTATGGATGAAAGGAGCTTTTAATGTGGTTCCATCTTTTGCTTCTTTTTATTTTGATCGATGAAAGTCTTAGTACCTTGAGAATTCTTATGGATTCTTGGTAAAGACTAGATCGTTACCTATTTTATTTTCGTGCGGTATTTCTTTCGGAGAGTGATCTACATATCGCTTCTCTCGCATGCATTAGCGCATAAAATTTTGACCGGCCTCGTTGTAGGGTGATTTCTACATAAATCACTTGGCGATCTGCTTAACATAGCGCAATATTTCGTGTCCCGAATAAAAAAAGATCAAATATGGAAGAGAATTGTATGCGGTTGATTTAAGACTTATGGAGGTTTATCGTGTAGTCGCTATGATTTTATCAAGCTTTTGATAAATGTCCATTGAATTTAAATCCGAGAACATCCTTCACTCACCATCGATCTTTATTACTAACTTTGATAACATACTTGACAAGTTTCAAGATGGTTATCTTTAACATCTAACAATTGACTTTAATTTCCGCAATTTATTATACCGCTCTTTACTTCTCGCTTTATTGCTTTATTTTATTATTTTATCATGTTTATGTTTCCGCTATTTTCTCTTTGTCCATTTGGACGTTTATATTCCGCTATTTTCTCTTTGTCCATTTGGACGCTATGTTTATGTTTCCGCTATTTTCTTTTTGTCCACTTGGACCATACTTTACTTTTATGCTAAAATACTAATAAACAACAAAAATCTAAAAAACACATAAGGCTCTCTTTCGGACTATTGGTTACTATCCCGAGTATTTTGGAGATTCAGACTTATGGACTTAGTGCCTTTGGACCCTTATTCTGTTATTACTCTGTGGTTATTCTGTCTGTCTGGCATTGGATTGTTGTCTGTATGTGTATGCAGGTATTTCCTTGAAAGTCCTTGATGATTAATTCCAAGGCATTGAGATAAGGATTTTACCCGAAAACAGCCGTTACTCTGCCCGATTTTCGTCAGAATTTTAATGTGCTTAATGCAAAGTGGTGCTAAGATAATAAGTTCATTTGGATCCCCAAGTGATAATGTGTTGGTTTAGTATTGATATTCCAAAGGATGTGAAATCTACCTTGACTCATAATGTCAAGTGTTGGCTTCTTCTTTGGTTAGACTGTTCTTTCCTTAGCTTTTATTTTATGTATTAGGATAGCCTCTTCATCTCCTCCCCTTCTTTAATTTTCAAAATCTTCTCCCTTTTTACAAAACCTTCTTATGTTTGCAACCTTTTCAAAACCTTTCTCTAAAAATATCTTTTACCCTTAGTGGCCTTTTTCTTCAAAAAAGTTTAGACACGACTAATTGTTGAAACGAGTGGCGATACCCCACGATTTTGAAATTGATTGATATAATGAGATCTTTTCCGCGTGAGAGAGCTAGTGGCATACTCGTTGATTTCTATCCGAGTTGGAGCCCTTCTTTCATTTGCGATGCAAAGAACTCGTTTGTTCTCATGCTCAAGATCAATGGCTGAGTATTTCTCTCCGACGACGATAAAGTGTTTATTCGTTTTTAAAAAAACGTTTTTCCCTTTAAGCGGAACTACATTAGCTCTGACTTCTCCATTGCCCCGAGGAGGTATGTAGGCACAATGCTTAACGTCTTGCCGAGCTTATTTTAAAAATAAAACAAACCCTTTTTTTAGCACACACGACACACATTTTCAAAAAGGTTCCTGTGGAGTACCACAGATATGAGGGGTGCTTAAAACCTTCCCCTTGTATAATCAACACCCGTACCTAAGATCTCTTCTTTTTGTTTTTTAAAAAAAAACATTGGGTTTTCTTCGTTCTTTTCCCTTTTCCTTTGGAAACAATAAAGCGCGGTGGCGACTTTCACTGAAATATTGAGTTGACTCAATCCTATGGCTTCGATCTCAGATTTTCCCTGCTACGGAAAAAATGGCGACTTCACTGGGGATCCAGTTTTAAGTGTGTTAAGCCTATTTTTGTTTATCTGTGTGTTTTATCTGTATATATTATTGTGTGCTTTGTTTGTTTATTTTCTTTTTTCTTTTTGGTGCTCGATGGTTCCTCTATGATGAGATAAAGTTCTAACCCGGACTTTGGTGGGTAACTTGAGATAGGAGGTGGTGTCATACCCCAATTTTTGACCTAAGATACCACCTCATATCATTTGCATATGCATCATTTGCATCTCTAACAAATTGCATAGCTTGTGTTTGCTACTTGTGACTCAGCAGGATTTAATCAGGAAATCACTCATCAGTACAAGTAACAATCAATTAGGGTTTTGTTCTCCCTTCATCTAAAATGAATCATCTTCATCAACAATCAACATTTGGTCCTCAGAGATTCACTTCACAAGCTCAACAGCTTTGAATCAACCAAGTTAGGGTTTTGACTGAAGATAGCATACTCCTGACTTTTGCTCAGAATTTGACCTAATGGCTTGGGACATGACATCAAGACCTCAAGTGCATCATTTTGACCTAATCCATTGGCTCATAACATCTCCTACACAAAGATTGATCAGACAAATCCTCAGATCAGGGTTTTGAACTATCAGGGACTGAAATCAGGGATCACATTTGGGAAACCCTAAAAACCCCCAGGAAGTCAATCAAAGGTTTCAATCATCTTAAAATAATCCCTATGATAATATCCAATGGAAATTACATCTCAATTCAAGATCCACAATCATCAATTTCATCAGGTCGACAATTAGGGTTTTTGACCTAATTCACTGAACAACTGACTTTTTAATCAGGACATGGTGCCACAACTCAAACCATGGCTCAATATCCTCTAATGCTTCAATATGATCCATTCATACCATTCATATGGTGAGGATAGCCTGTTTCATTTGAAATCTCCAGAAACGCGATTCGTCTGAAAAAGTCAACTGTACAAGATCACCATTGACTTTTGGGGAATTTTGGTCAACCTTGACTTTTGAAGTTTTGAATCATCAATATATGATATATGAAGTCATTTGATCAAGAAAAATCAAGAAAATCAATCAAGAATCAAAAAGTCAAAAGTTTGACTTTCATACTTAGAAAAATTTCTAAGTGTTTTTCATGGTTTTTTCCAAACTTTGGAGGGGAATAACTCAAAATTTCACTTACAAACTGAAAAAAACTTCCAACATGAAAGTTGTAGATTTTGATCCAATAAACAACTTTGACACATATAAATTTTTTCCATAAGATCAACCATTTAAGAGATATGGTGCTTCAAAGTTGGTACTTTTTGAAAACTTCACTTGAAATCTCATTTTCTTCAAAGTTCATGGATCTTTTTCACCCATTTCCTTAAAGATCTTGAAGAAACTTTCAACTAGGGTTTTGAAGTGTGTAATATGAGCTTTCCAAAATGTCCAAGAGCATGAAAAAATTTGAAGTGTAGCTATGGTTTTGAATTTTGCCATTAGTGAACTTTTCACTTGAAATTTCAAGTCATTTTGCCAAAGTTATGAGTCAAATTGCCAAATGGACCAAGTAATGATGCATAGAAGCAATAATTGAATGATATTTTCTGATTTGAAGATCAGAATGGAAGAGGATAGGAAGCTTGGAATTTAACCATGGTTTAGTAACTTTAACCATATGCATTTAATGTAAAAGATTCCTTTCTATCCCTTAAGCCAAATCATCAAACTTTGAAGCAACTTGCAAGAGCCTTGTATTCAGAATCCATGGCCTATAAATAGAGGTTCAAATCACTTCCAAATTCACACCAAAACCTCACAATTATAGGTTTTCTCTCTTCTTTCTTAAGTTGCAAGTTTCAAGTTTCAAAGTGAGGTAGAAATCCCAACCTCCAAACCCTTGAAGTTCTGGCCAAGGTGATGATTCCAACAACTTCTAAACATCAATTAGGAAGTGTTTGAACCACTCACACACCTCAAATTACCCCAAAACTCAGAATTGCATTTCAACCTCCCTATGAACACATAATGAGCCTTATCATGCCAATTTTCATGCTAGCTCATTTCTGTCCAAGTTAAACATCCAAACACATTCCATATACCATATATGAGCTATCCCAACCATCATCCATGATCTGAAACACCTCCATCTTCAAATTCGATTCATGCTTGAAGCAACTGCAGATCGGGTGCCATGACCATGCTCAGATGAATTCAGCTTATTCCAGACATCCAGACACCTTCCATAATCATCATTGAAGCTATCCAGATCATCACAAAGCATCTGTAACACCTCCAGATCAGGATTCAATTCTCAGTTGGCCGTTTTTGAAGGTAAGCTCTCTTGAACTTCAAACTCCATCATACATGCATCATAAATGAAAAATTGATTTGCCATCATGTTTCTGCATATGTATGGATCATTAGCCCTCAATCAATTGCAACTTATCATGCACATACACGATTTCAGATTGAATCATAGAATTAGGGTTCTTCACGATTTCCACAAAATTGACCCCCTTAGAGTGAAAATAAATGAATTATGAGGGCACCATCATGTTCCTCGTGAAAAACCAAGTGAGATAGACCCTTTGATTGATCAAAACAACTCAGTTTTCAGAAAATTCAAAATCAAGTTAGGGAGGTGTTCTTGGCGCCATTTTTTGTTCAGAAATTCAAATGGTTCGTTTTAAAATATAATTAAATGGAAGCGTGTTACTTACAAGCTGCGCGCGCAGCTCAGTTGGCAAGTGTTTTGGTTAGCAAGCGTGGGTGCGTGGGTTCAAACCCTTGTGGAGACAAAACCAATTTTTTAGCACCTATTTTCTTTCATTTTCTTTTACAACTTCAATTAATTAATTAACACATCAAATTAATTCATTTTTCATTCATTTTTTGTACACTCTTTATTTAACACATATATTTCATGAATATAAAAAAAAAATCACAAAAAAAGATTTATTTAATATGTTTTTAATTAGGTTTAAAATAATACATTTTTAAGTGTTTTTAAATACTTTAAATATTGTTTTTTTCATTTAATTTTTAACCTAATCACTTGTAAATATTTTTTTTGTGATCAAACCCTAATCATTTAGGTCTTAATTAAGCTTTAAAACTTGTTTTAACTTAATTAAGTTGACTTTTGTCAAATTCAAATCGTTTTAAGACGAGCGATCATTCTTTTCAAAACAATAAACCATTTCTTTTTGAAACTATTGATTAAATCTTTTAATTGATCAATTGATTTTCAAAACGATGTGGGGCCTCTCGAATATTAGAGAGTATAAGACCCACTCCTTTTTTCCTTTTTTCTACAGTTTTTCTTTGTACAGAAAACTCTTTCAGAATAAAAACTTTCAAACAGTTTTTCAAACAACGCGTCTGTAAATAAATAATCAACCATGTTTCATAAAATATACCATGGGCCTCCCTGTAGGTATAAGTCCCAAGCCCTTTTGTACATACCCACTCCAGTACATGAAATTAGGTATTTCATTGTACGCCTTTTGTACATATCTCAATCAATCTGTTTTTTTAACTTTGAATAACAAACCAAAAATGAAGGTTTCTTTAAATCTTCCCAAAAATAAAAACATGGGCCTCCATGTAGGTATAAGTCCCAAGCCCTTTTGTAAATACCTGTTTACATAGCTTTGAATAAACTCAAGTGGACCTCTCCCCGAGTATGAGTCCCGAGCCCTGTATATACAAATGGATCATGCTTACAGGTATATTTCCTTCATAAACTCCATTATATACACATACTTTGTCATATATATGTGCTTGTTCATACTTGTTCATGTTTGTTCATACTTGTTCATGTTTGTTCATATGTGTGATATGTGTGCTTGTTCAACTTAGTACAACACTAGGTTCCCCATAGCCTCCTATTGGGCTTCGTGCAAAGAATCTCCCTAGTTTAGGTTAGGACATAGAGTATGGTTTCCCGGTGAAATCGCTCTAAGAGCTCAAACCAACTATACCATGCCTCCCCTTGGGCTTTGTACAAACGAGTGTCCCTCCCATAGCCTCCTATTGGGCTTACAATGCAAGGACCCTGGATTGTCCCTCCCATAGCCTCCTCTTGGGCTTACAATGCAAGGACCCTCGGATAGCCTCCTCTTGGGCTTCGTACAAGGACCCACGGGCTTCTTATAAGCATCCCAAATATCCAAAACAAATACCCTAGGAGATTAGACATTTTTCATCTCTATGCTAGGAGTATCTCTTCTATATCATCACAAACAATCAATCAATCAAAAATCAAACCTTTTTGCCACAAGGCTGGCTAATCAATCAAACTGTTTTACCACCGTACTGGATGATTAATCAAAGTTTTTGTCACAAGGCTGACTTCATTGAAACTTTTGCCACAAGGCTGGCTGATTAATCAAAACTTTTTGTCACAAGGCTGACTTCATTGAAAGTTTTTGCCACAAGGCTGGTTAAACAACAAAAACATCTTTATCATTCTAAGCACCCTAAGTGGCATGGCCCCGGGCTTATAATGAAAAGATTTTCAAACAAAAAATCAAACAGATGTATGTGATGATATAGATTAGATACATCTAGCATTTAGACGACATTTGTCTATTTTCCTTTGCTTCCACTAGCATAAGTGGGAACTACGATTGCTCTGACTTTCTCAACATCCCTTTGAGAATACGTAGGCACAAGGTCGATCCTTGGCGAGCAAAACAAAAAAAACCATTCAAACCTTAGCACCCGTAGACCCCGAGCTACAGATGCTCTGATTCCCTCTAAGGGATATGTATGCAGAGGATCGCGATGATCTTTGCGAGCATAATCAAACAAACACCTTAGGTCCCACCTATTTCACAAGAACCTCCACCACAACAAGAATGGAATAAACAAAACAAAGAAACCTATAGAGTACTATAGATACGTTGGGTGCTAATACCTTCCCTTCGTATAACCAACCCTCTTACCCGGAATCTCTCCCCCACTTTTTAGGTTATTGCAGCTTTTTTCCTTTTCCTACTTTGGAAACAATAAAAAGTTTGGTCGGTACAAAAGAAAAATCATTTTTTTTGAGCACTCGAGCCCAAAGAAGGCATCAGGTGTCTCATCTCGAAAAAAGAGGAACAAAACGATTTTTCGCCCGCGACAGAAAAATGGCGACTTCACTGGGGACAAAACTTTTTGTTGTTTCCAAAGAAAGGGTTATTTCTATTTGTTTTGTTTTTATTTACATGTGTGGTTCCTTGGTCCTGTTACTTGTGTGATTCTGTTACAAGTGATACATTATGGACAAATCCTAACCCGGATTAAGTACACATAAGAATTAGGTGGAGGATATAGTCATGTATGGCATACAAGGAGTTCAGTCCTTAAAAAGTCAGCATGAGACTCCTTCCGCTCAGTGGAGGTTCCTTGTTGGTAGTATATGTTTAGCAAGTTCAGTTGCGAAGACATTATTGCTTTCATTGAACTGTAGAAGCTGAGTTGGCTGTAGAACCCCAACCCATCCTGGCCTTATTAGGTTGTGGTGCAGAAACTATTCAGGTGTAGACTTGGATTAGTTGTCATGCGGAGAACCACACTCAGACGAGTTTTTCTTGAGAATATTGCTGGCTCACAAGTTCAGTTGTGCAAGCCGGTAATATCCGAAAGAAAAATGTGGACTCTGACGTATCAGTAGAACATGTTTTGCAGGTGATAAACCCTAGTACTATCCCATGTTTGATTCTCTGACCTCATGCTCGTGACGCTGGACCGTTGAACTTGTGTGTACCATGTTTGTGTTACCATGTTTGTAGTACCATGTTTGCGTTACCATGTTTGCTTTACCATGTTTGAATATGTGGCATCCATGCATCCATGCATTCATACATTCATTAAAAAACCCATCTTTTTCCATAAAAACATGATTTTTCCAAAAAAAATTAGAAATTTTCCTTGCAAACATTATAGGATTAAGTTATGGAGTGGGTAAAAAGGCATACCAAGAAGTACGGTTTCAAAGCTCCTAATGTAGAAAGACTGAAAGAGTTAGCATCTTTTGTACAAGATCCTTCCGATTTTAGGAAAAGCCATGGAAAGCTTTTGCCTATCTTGAACACTCATGTTGATGAAGGACTTCTCAAAACTCTGGTTCAGTTCTATGATCCCGTCTACCGGTGTTTCACCTTTCCAGACTATCAGTTGGTACCAACCTTGGAAGAATATGCCAATCTTTTGGGTATTCCTGTGTCTAACAAAATACCTTTCAATGGTTTGGAAGCCATTCCTAAGTCACCAGTCATTGCAGCAAGTATCCACTTGAAGAAATCTGAAGTAGAAAGTAATTGGGCTACCAAAGGAAACCTTCCGGGTTTGACTTCGCAGTTTCTAATTAAGAAAGCTTTTGATTTCATTGACACTGGTAGCATGATAGCTTTTGAAGCTGTATTAGCCTTGCTCATCTATGGGTTGGTTCTGTTTCCCAACATCAACGACTTTGTTGATATCAACGCCATAAAGATCTTTCTGAATGGAAATCCTGTTCCGACTTTGCTTGGTGACATGTATTTCTCTATTCATCACAAAAATCGCCAAGGTGGTGGAATCATTGTATTTTGTGCACCTCTTTTGTACAAATGGATTGTTTCACACTTACCTAAGTCTCCTATTTTCACGGAAAACCGAGAAGGTTTGCATTGGCCTCGAAGACTTATGTCCCTTACTAATAATGATATCCATTGGTATGCTCTGGCTCGCTGCGGCACAGAAATCATTGATAGTTGTGGAGAATTCGCCAATGTACCCCTCATTGGTACACAAGGAGGAATTAACTACAATCCGGTCCTAGCCCGACGACAACTCGGGTATGCAAATTCAGTTAAACCTGTTGGTCTCGCAGTGGAAAGCTACTTCTACCAAGAAGGGGAGGATCCTCAAGGGTTGAAAACAAGAATGGTGAGAGCTTGGTACGACGTCCGATGGAAAGGAAAAGGTGAGATAAGGAACTGCATTGCTACGAACGCCTACACCAGCTGGGTGAAGAAAAGAGCAAAGGAGTTTCAAATGCCTTATGATTATGAAAAACCCATGTTCCCTGTGGTGTCTCAACTACCCAATGTTCCCATTAACACTGTAGAAAAGTACCAGGAAATCTTAGCCAAGATAAGGTTAGAAAAGGACTCTTGGGAAGAAAAGTTTCGTAAAACTGATGAGGAAAATAGAAAGTTGAAGAAAAGGGTGAAAGATCACGAAGAAACTCTCTATTATCAGGATGGATGGCTCATGAGCAAAGATGAGAAGATCCGTCGGAAAGACGCCGCAATCAGAAGATACATCAAAGAAAGCAAGAAAAATCCTGAAGCCTCGACAAGCAACGCTCCGATGCCTGACAATTGGAAGAATGTTGTTGACAAGCTGAGAGCTGAAAAGGCCGAGTTGAAAGCTTACTATGGGAAAGAAATCATGAAGCTCAAGCTGCACAACGCATTTGGTTCTTCGTCCGATGAGGATGTTTAGGATTTGTTTAGATTTTCATTTATCATTTGCTTTTGTAAGGAGCTATGCTCCAATGTTGTAACATTTCCCATTTATTCAATAAAAGAATTGTTTGTGTTCAAATGTTTGCAAGGAAATAATCTTTAAAATGTTTGGAAAAATCATAAATTTCTTTTTGCATACATCATTCGGCATATCGAGTCTGTTGTATAGAGTCTTATCTTTTGGATCTTTCTCCAATAGATCGTCAAGCTGTCGCGTCTCAAAGTTTCTCGACCACGCTCGCAATCAGATCACAGATACAATACTCGTTCAAGCAGAAGAAGAGTAATGGAACACTCTGAACAAGAGAATATTGAGCTTCGTGGTACAGTGACCACCCTTCAGGAAAAGTTGGAAAGTCTCACTACTCTGGTTGACTCTTTAATGGCCGCACGGAATCAGCCGCCACCACCCAACAGTCAAGCAACAGTAACATCTGAAGTCACTACTCCAGTTTCTACAGTTGCATTCAACATTCCATCTTTCTCCATGCCAGAAGGTTGGGGCCCGCCTTTCAGTTTTGGTACAGGTTTCCGCCATAATTTCTCTGGGGTTCAAACAGCTACAACTGAAGCACCTGCTGCACAAGGTTCAGCATTTATTCCACATTCAGGGGTAACTTTTTCCCAAATCACTATGGCACTTTCTCAACCCACTATGACAGTTCCGACCCCTACGGTTCACACTGTTCCTTATGATGGCAATGAGATTTATCATGATCAAGGTGATAGCACAAATCAGCGTAACCTTGTGGAAGATCTCCAAGAACAGTTCAACAAGATTCAACTGGAAGTCAAAGCTATTCGTGGCAAAGATTTGTTTGGAAAGAATGCCCAGAAGCTATGTTTGGTTCCCAGTGTACAAATACCAGCTAAATTCAAGGTCCCTGACTTTGAGAAGTACAAAGGTAGTTCTTGTCCACAAAGCCATCTCGTAATGTATGCCAGAAAGATGACTACTTATGCAGATAATCATCAGTTGCTCATCCATTACTTTCAAGACAGTTTGACCGGTGCCGCACTGAAGTGGTACACAGGTTTGGATAGCACCAATATTCGAACTTTCAACGATCTAGGAGAGGCCTTTGTCCGACAATACAAATACAACTCGGATATGGCTCCAGACAGAGATCAGCTCCGATCCATGGCTCAGAAAGATCATGAAGCTTTCAAAGAATATGCCCAACGATGGAGAGAAACTGCTGCTCAGATTAATCCACCGTTAAAAGAGAAAGAGATGACAAAAATCTTCTTGAATACTCTCAGTCCCTTTTATTATGAACGCATGATTGCTAGTGCTCCCAGTGATTTCACCGAAATGGTAAACATGGGGATGCGTCTAGAAGAAGGGGTCCGAACCGGACGTCTGACTAAAGAAGGTGGATCTTCAAGCGGAACCAAAAAGTTCGGAAGTGGTTTCCCAAAGAAGAAAGAACAAAGTGTTGACATGGTATCCCAAGGGAGGCCAAGAGGAAATGTCAATCGTCAACAATAGGTTTCAGCTATTGCGCCAGTCGTTAATACAGCGCCGAATCCGGGATTTACCCCGCAGTTTCAGCAACAACAGCCTCGACAACAGGCTCAACAACTTAACAACAATCAGAATCGTGTGCAAAGAGCTCCACAGTTTGATCCGATTCCAATGACATATACAGAATTCTACCCTGCTTTGATTGAAAAAGGTCTCGTTCAAACTAGAGCACCACCACCAGTACCTGAGAGACTCCCATGGTGGTACAAAGCTGAGGTCTCATGCCCTTATCATCAAGGAGCACCTGGCCATGATCTTGAGCATTGCATAGCTTTGAAATATGAAGTTCAGAGGTTGGTTAGATCTAATCTTCTCTCTTTCAGAAATTTGAACCCTAATGTGCAAGCAAATCCGCTGCCCAATCATGGAGGGCATGTTGTAAACATGGTATATGGATGTCCTGGCCAATACCGAGTCTATAATATCAACTTCTCAAGAGCAGATTTGGTACAAATGCACGCTACTCTTTGTCGGGGGCCGAATTTTCGCCAGCATCAATACGGTTCCTGTAGAATATGTTGTGTGGATCCTCACGGGTGTTCGATTGTGAGAAGAGATCTCCAAGTTTTGCTAGATAATGGTACTATTGAGATCTACAGAAATAGGGATGAAAATGAAGTTAACATGATAGGATGTTATCCGCATGAGCTTTTAGTCTCAGATATCAACTCGGAAATGCCTACAGTTAACGTCATCGTTCCTCATTTCAACATGCCCGAACGCATAGAAGTTACTTACAACAAGCCAAAGGTTCCTATTGCTCCTTTGATCATTTGTCTACCTGGACCTGTTCCTTATGGCTCTGACAAGGCAGTTCCATACAACTACAATGCAACAATGATAAAGGATGGACAAGAAGTTCCTTTACCAACTCTTTCATCTGTCGTGAACATCGCTGATGTGAGTCGAGTAACAAGAAGTGGACGTGTGTATACTCCACTACCTCCAAAACAGCCTGTTGCTCCTGTAACTGGGCAAAATCCTGTTAATATACCAGTGGGGAATCCTGTGGAAACTCCTGTCAGTAATACAAACACTGATGTTGGTCAGTCCAGTGGAACCAATGTCAATCCAGATTTTGATGAAATTTTGAAGCTTATCAAAAGAAGTGAATACAAGATTGTGGATCAGCTTATGCAGACTCCTTCAAAAATCTCAATACTTTCATTGCTGTTAAACTCAGAAGCCCACAGGGAAGCCCTGATGAAGGTCTTGGATCAGGCTTTTGTAGATCATGATGTGACTTTTGACCATTTTGATGGGATAATAGCCAACATAACTGCTTGCAACAATTTAAGCTTCTGTGATGAAGAACTCCCCGAGGAGGGCAGAAATCACAATCTTGCTTTGCACATTTCTATGAACTGTCAGTCAGACTCTTTGTCCAATGTGTTGGTAGACACCGGATCTTCCTTGAATGTGATGCCAAAGACGACTCTTGCTCGCTTGTCTTACCAAGGAATGCCTATGAAGTTCAGTGGTGTAGTTGTCAAAGCATTTGATGGATCGCGAAAGTCTGTTATCGGCGAAGTCAACCTTCCCATGACAATTGGTCCACATACATTTCAAATCACTTTCCAGGTCATGGACATTCAAGCTGCTTATAGCTGTCTGTTAGGACGACCATGGATCCACGAAGCAGGGGCAGTAACTTCTACGCTCCATCAAAAGTTAAAATTTGTAACAAATGGAAAATTGGTAATAATAAGTGGAGAACAAGCCTTGATGGTGAGCCATTTATCCAATTTCTCTTTCATCAGTGCTGATGATGTGGAAGGAACTCAGTTCCAAGGTCTCTCTTTAGAAGACGAATCTTCCAAGAAGAAAGCATCGATCTCTTCTTACAAAGAGGCAGTGAAAGTAGTGAAAGATGGAACTACCACTGGCTGGGGGCAAGTTGTGATCCCTACCAAGAATGAAACTAGAGCAGGTCTCGGATGTTCACCAACATTCTCAAACTGCACTAAGAAGGATGAAACCCTTCGACCGATCAAAGAAACATTCATTAGTGGAGGATTCCTTAACCCAATTCCTCAAGAGGTTAATGTCCTTATTGAAGAATGCATTGAAGAAGGTCTACCTGATCCTGAAGAAGGATGGAAATGTTATCTCAATGACTCGGGATACATATCTCAGGAAGAACCATATCCTCCTTCAGAGAAAACAAGTGCTAAAGAAATTCCGCCTATTCCTGCAGAGGTTTGGGACACCTTGGGACAACCAAGTGGAAAATTTGATTATATGGTAAAATACACTGCACCTGAAAGTTACAAGATTGCGATTGAGGATATCCAACCAACTGGATGGGGAGATTCCTTTGAATATAATAGTCAACCAGAAGAGGCTTATCAGCCCTGTCAATTTTCTCAGCAGCCTGAAATTACTGAAGGTTTCAGCTTCAATGCATCTGCCAAGGTTTACAATCCTGAAGATGGTTATTATCACATAAATGCCATTTTTGAAGATGAAGGGGAAAATGGTCCCGCAGTTGACTCAGAAAGTGTCGCTGACAATGAGTCTCTTCATCCTGAAGACTGGGAAATACATCCTGAAAATTCTGAAGATTGTGACTCGTCTTATGCTCTTCAAGAAGTAGAAGAAGACCGTTTCAACTCTACAAAGAACAAGGTTGACAAACCAGGACCTTCAAATCCTGCTCGACCAGCGGTCAATGTCAATACTGAAGATAATTCTGAGGGGAACTTTCCTGAATACATAATACACAGAGGAGTTCGTTGCTACTGGAAGGCTGTCGACGTTCCGAATGTTGTTCGCCGCTCAAAGTAATCACCTCGCTGTTATTTTGACCTCCTGCCTTGCCCAAAGCAGAGAGATGTTTTATAGGGCTTTGCTTTTAAAATGTTCCGCCCAAATAACTTTGTGTATAGTGCTTTGTTTTAAAAGTTTCCCTCTTTGTCCTGCCCAAGGCAAATGAGTTTGTGTTTAGAGCTTTGTTTCAAAAATGAATCATAAATAAAGTGTCATTTTGAATTCCCTACACTATGTGTTTTATTTTTTTGCTTTTTTCTGGAAATGGTAATCCTAAAAAACCAAAATAAAAAAAAACTTTCTCAAAAAAAAATCTGCATACACTCCTGCATTTATAAACCCATTGAATGCGATAACCCTATGCCCTCTCCCAACTTTGAGTTTCCTGTGTTCGAAGCCGAAGAAGAGGAAGAAGAGGAGATCCCGGACGAGATCTCTCGATTACTTAAGCACGAGGAAAGAGCCATTCTGCCTCACAAAGAGCCTTTAGAAAAGATCAATTTGGGTTCTGAAGAAGACAAAAAAGAAGTGACCATTGGATCGCTGCTTGATGCTGATATCAAGAGTAAGTTGACAGACCTTCTTAAAGAATATGTTGACGTGTTTGCCTGGTCCTACCAAGACATGCCTGGGTTGGATACCAATATTGTTCAGCATTACTTGCCATTGAAGCCAGAATGTCCGCCAGTTAAGCAGAAATTGCGAAGGACTCACCCTGATATGGCTAACAAGATCAAAGTGGAAGTTCAGAAACAGCTCGACGCAGGTTTTCTTGTCACCTCTGAGTATCCTCAATGGTTGGCCAACATAGTGCCAGTTCCGAAGAAAGATGGCAAAGTCAGAATGTGTGTTGACTACCGTGACCTGAATAAGGCCAGTCCAAAAGATGACTTTCCCTTACCACATATCGACATGCTGGTTGATAACACCGCTAAGTTCAACGTCTTTTCTTTCATGGACGGGTTCTCCGGTTATAATCAGATCAAGATGGCTCCTGAAGACATGGAGAAGACATCTTTCATCACCCCATGGGGTACCTTTTGCTACAAAGTGATGCCGTTTGGATTGAAGAATGCAGGCGCAACTTACCAAAGGGCAATGACTACTCTCTTTCATGACATGATGCATAAAGAAATAGAAGTTTATGTGGACGACATGATAGCCAAGTCCAGCACAGAAGAAAAACATATTGAATACCTTTTGAAGTTGTTTCAACGACTAAGGAAATATCAGCTTCGCTTGAATCCTAACAAATGTACTTTTGGGGTTAGATCTGGAAAACTCTTGGGTTTCATTGTCAGCCAAAGAGGAATTGAAGTAGATCCCGACAAAGTCAGAGCTATTCAAGAGATGCCTGCACCAAAGACTGAAAAGCAAGTAAGAGGATTTCTCGGACGATTGAACTATATCTCCAGATTTATCTCTCAAATGACTGCTACATGTGGGCCAATTTTCAAGCTTCTCCGCAAAGATCAAGGGGTTGTATGGACTGAAGATTGCCAGAAAGCGTTTGACAGTATCAAGGAATACCTGTTAGAACCACCGATATTGATTCCTCCAGTTGAAGGAAGACCATTAATCATGTACCTTACCGTGTTAGAAGAATCCATGGGTTGTATGCTTGGACAGCAAGATGAAACTGGTAAGAAGGAGCATGCCATCTATTACCTGAGTAAGAAATTCACAGATTGTGAGTCTCGTTACTCCATGCTCGAAAAAACATGTTGTGCTTTGGCTTGGGCTTCAAAACGTCTTCGCCAATACATGATCAACAATACTACTTGGTTAATCTCCAAAATGGATCCGATCAAGTACGTCTTTGAAAAGCCTGCCTTAACAGGAAGGATTGCCCGATGGCAAATGCTGTTATCCGAATATGACATTGAATACCGTGCTCAAAAAGCGGTCAAAGGAAGCATTCTCGCCGATCACCTGGCACATCAACCAATTAATGAATATCAATCTCTCAAGTTTGACTTTCCTGATGAAGATGTCTTGTACTTAAAAATGAAAGATTGTGACGAACCGTTACCTGAAGAAGGTCCTGAGCCTGGATCAAGATGGGGCCTAATTTTCGATGGAGCAGTAAACGCCTTTGGCAATGGAATTGGGGCAATCATCATCACTCCCAAGGGTACTCATATCCCATTCTCCGCCAGACTGCTATTTGATTGTACCAACAACATCGCAGAATATGAAGCTTGTATCATGGGTCTCGAAGAAGCCATTGACTTAAGGATCAAGATCCTTGACATATATGGAGATTCAGCCCTCGTGATCAACCAAATCAAAGACAAATGGGAAACTTTCCACCCTGGCTTGATTCCTTACAGAGATTATGCAAGACGTCTATTGACTTTCTTCAACAAGGTTGAATTGCATCATATACCTCGAGATCAGAATCGAATGGCAGACGCCTTGGCTACTCTATCTTCCATGTTCAAAGTCAATCATTGGAATGATATGCCTACAGTCAGAATCACGCGCCTCGAAAGGCCCGCCTATGTATTTGCAACTGAAGCAGTCATCGATGATAAACCGTGGTTCCACGACATCAAACGCTTCCTTCAAACTCAAGAGTACCCGCTTGGGGCATCAAACAAAGATAAGAAAACCCTAAGAAGACTTTCTGGCAGTTTCTTCCTGAATGAAGATGTGCTATACAAAAGAAATTTCGACATGGTTTTGCTCAGATGCGTGGATAGACACGAAGCAGATATGTTAATGCATGAAGTGCATGAAGGGTCCTTTGGAACTCATTCAAACGGGCATGCAATGTCCAAAAAGATCTTAAGAGCAGGATACTATTGGTTGACAATGGAATCTGATTGTTGTAAACACGTGAAGAGATGTCACAAGTGCCAGATCTACGCAGATAAGATCCATGTGCCACCGACTCTACTCAACGTTCTCTCATCTCCATGGCCTTTCTCCATGTGGGGTATCGACATGATTGGAATGATCGAACCAAAAGCTTCAAACGGTCATCGTTTCATCTTAGTAGCAATTGATTACTTCACCAAATGGGTCGAAGCAGCATCTTACGCCAACGTTACAAGACAAGTGGTTGTGAGGTTTATCAAGAATAACATCATTTGCCGATATGGTGTTCCCAGCAAGATCATTACTGACAATGGTTCAAACTTGAATAACAAGATGATGAAAGAATTATGTGAGGAATTCAAGATTGAGCATCATAACTCTTCTCCTTACAGACCAAAAATGAACGGCGCCGTCGAAGCTGCCAACAAGAACATTAAGAAGATTGTCCAGAAAATGGTCGTCACTTACAAAGACTGGCACGAAATGCTGCCATTTGCTTTACATGGGTACCGTACTTCAGTGCGTACTTCAACAGGGGCAACTCCCTTTTCTCTAGTATACGGCATGGAAGCTGTGCTCCCCGTAGAAGTTGAAATCCCATCAATGAGAGTCCTCATGGAGACTAAGTTATCAGAGGCTGAATGGTGTCAAAACAGATACGATCAGTTGAACTTAATCGAAGAAAAACGTATGACTGCTCTATGCCATGGACAGTTATACCAAGCAAGGATGAAACAAGCCTTCAACAAAAAGGTTCGACCTCGTGAATTTCAAGAAGGCGACCTCGTGCTTAAAAAGATCTTGTCTTTTCAACCAGATTCTAGGGGCAAATGGTCTCCTAATTACGAAGGCCCGTATGTTGTCAAAAGAACATTTTCTGGCGGCGCCATGATTCTTGCAACCATGGATGGTGATGAACTCCCACATCCTGTGAATGCTGATGCAGTCAAGAAATACTTTGTCTAAAAAATACAAAAGAACAGCTCGGTAAGTCGAAAACCCGCAAAGGGCGACTTAGGCAAAAATGAGCGTCTCGGTGGACTGAAAACCCGAAAGGGCGGTCCAGGCAAAAATTAGAGACAAAAACAGAAAAAATTCATCCTGGTAGATTGAAAACCTGAAAGGGCAATCTAGGCAAAAATTAGGGATTTATGACAAAGTAACTGCATCAGTCTGTACTTCGTCACCTGAAGAGTCTGTACTTCATCAGAGGATCTTCAATCAAATCATTGCCAAACTGAAGCAACAAGCACAGTTGGAACTCAAAGTTGTTGGGGGAAATAGTGGTTATTGCTTTCAATGTAGCCTTTTCCGCATAATTACCATTTCCAACTTTTGTAAATACTCCATGGAATCACGCCTTTAGCTGATTACCATCCTATTAAATAAATTTGAGCCTTGTGCCCATTTGTTTGCAATCTTTAATTTCTTTCAGCTTGCAAAATGACGCTTTAATCGTGTTATTCACTTTTGAAACAAAAAAGAAAAAAATAAGTTTTAAATGAATTTACTTCACTTTTCTTTTTCAAAATAAAAGCGAAATTTTCCTTTGAGTTGTGAACAACGGAAGGAACATCAGCAGTCGTCTCCATAGGATGAACAAAAGGATTCTCCCTGAAAAATTGTTGAGACAACGGTATTCTTGTCCCAGAAAAGAATTCTTGAAGCAATTATCCCTCGAAGTGAAGAAGCTTTTCTATCCCCAGTGAAGAGGATCTTTTATCCCCAGTGAAGAAGGTCTTCATCCCCAGTGAAGAGGATTTTCCATCTCCAGTGAAGAAGTTCTTCCATCTCAATAAGGAAAAATGCTCATCTTCCCCAGAGAAGTCTAAAGCATGCAACACCATTCATCACCCGTGTTATCTACACCGTGTTAAAGAACATTTGCCAAGTATCTGGTTGTATTGCGGCGTTGGTCCATCTCCAGTATATACTCCATTGTCTGTCAGTTTCGTCAGCATGCATGCGACATTCATGACATTCATCATTCATACATATTTGCATCATTTATGCATTCTTGCATTTTTCAATGTTTGCTTTAAAATCACTTGTTTAGGATATATCTATCCTCAAAAAAAAAAAAAAAAAAAGAGAAAAAGCGAAAAAAGAAAAAAAGAAACAGGTATGGGTGTGTCATCTCTCCAAGTAGGTTGTCACCCATAAGCAGAAAGAACATCTTCTTTCTCCAGTTCCCCACTGAGATCATTCCTCGTGGAAGAAGGTTGCTTTAGTTTCTCCTCTCAAAACGAAGGAGAAAATCCCCATTCGAGTTCATTCCTCATGGGTACAAAGTCTTGTTTGACTGTCTCTTTCCAATTCATTCTTGGTTAGAACCTTGTCTTTGCCAGAAATTCAAATTCCGATTCCACCAAACAGAGTCGTGAAAAATAGACCATAAGCAATAGCCTCATCATCTGAGCAGCTTATGTCTCTTTCAAAAGACTTTTCCTCTCTAGGAAATCAATCATGAAGACCATTTGACAATCAGGGCCTTATTACTGTTCACAAGGCTGAATAACCAGTAATTTCCCTAACAAAGTCTCCAGAATCATTTTATCACTCGGCTGATAATTGATCATGTCTTCAAAACCGCTGTCACAAGGCTGATAGTCGGTAACCCTTTTGTTTTGGTTATATTATTAAACATGTCTATCACAAGGCTGATAGTCGGTAATATTAACCGAACCTTTGAAACTCTTTTTACCTTGTCAAGTCTATCACAATGCTGGTAGTCGGTAATACAGTTTCATACCTTTCACCTTCGCATTATTAAACAAGTCTATCCCCATGCTGATAGTCGATAATGTCGATAGGTAAGCTTTTCTTACAAAGCTATCATTCCCCGGTAAAGCATACACTTGCTTTCCCAAAAAGAAAAAAAAACGGATTCTCTTCCTAAAACGGATTGAGACATCCTTCCCGATCTCTTGTCCCCAGTGGAGTCAGTTCTTGATATCCCTCGGTAAAGATATCCTTGCATCATTCGCAATTTTGGTATCTTAGGTCCAAAATTCGCGTCTTCTGATATTTAAGTCTCTTCCACCCTATCAAAACGAAGATTTTCAATCTTCATGTCTCAGGTTGAAGAAACTTAAATAGGGGCATCTGTCATACCCCAATTTTTGACCTAAGATACCACCTCATATCATTTGCATATGCATCATTTGCATCTCTAACAAATTGCATAGCTTGTGTTTGCTACTTGTGACTCAGCAGGATTTAATCAGGAAATCACTCATCAGTACAAGTAACAATCAATTAGGGTTTTGTTCTCCCTTCATCTAAAATGAATCATCTTCATCAACAATCAACATTTGGTCCTCAGAGATTCACTTCACAAGCTCAACAGCTTTGAATCAACCAAGTTAGGGTTTTGACTGAAGATAGCATACTCCTGACTTTTGCTCAGAATTTGACCTAATGGCTTGGGACATGACATCAAGACCTCAAGTGCATCATTTTGACCTAATCCATTGGCTCATAATATCTCCTACACAAAGATTGATCAGACAAATCCTCAGATCAGGGTTTTGAACTATCAGGGACTGAAATCAGGGATCACATTTGGGAAACCCTAAAAACCCCCAGGAAGTCAATCAAAGGTTTCAATCATCTTCAAATAATCCCTATGATAATATCCAATGGAAATTACATCTCAATTCAAGATCCACAATCATCAATTTCATCAGGTCGACAATTAGGGTTTTTGACCTAATTCACTGAACAACTGACTTTTTAATCAGGACATGGTGCCACAACTCAAACCATGGCTCAATATCCTCTAATGCTTCAATATGATCCATTCATACCATTCATATGGTGAGGATAGCCTGTTTCATTTGAAATCTCCAGAAACGCGATTCGTCTGAAAAAGTCAACTGTACAAGATCACCATTGACTTTTCGGGAATTTTGGTCAACCTTGACTTTTGAAGTTTTGAATCATCAATATATGATATATGAAGTCATTTGATCAAGAAAAATCAAGAAAATCAATCAAGAATCAAAAAGTCAAAAGTTTGACTTTCATACTTAGAAAAATTTCTAAGTGTTTTTCATGGTTTTTTCCAAACTTTGGAGGGGAATAACTCAAAATTTCACCTACAAACTGAAAAAAACTTCCAACATGAAAGTTGTAGATTTTGATCCAATAAACAACTTTGACACATATAAATTTTTTCCATAAGATCAACCATTTAAGAGATATGGTGCTTCAAAGTTGGTACTTTTTGAAAACTTCACTTGAAATCTCATTTTCTTCAAAGTTCATGGATCTTTTTCACCCATTTCCTTAAAGATCTTGAAGAAACTTTCAACTAGGGTTTTGAAGTGTGTAATATGAGCTTTCCAAAATGTCCAAGAGCATGAAAAAATTTGAAGTGTAGCTATGGTTTTGAATTTTGCCATTAGTGAACTTTTCACTTGAAATTTCAAGTCATTTTGCCAAAGTTATGAGTCAAATTGCCAAATGGACCAAGTAATGATGCATAGAAGCAATAATTGAATGATATTTTCTGATTTGAAGATCAGAATGGAAGAGGATAGGAAGCTTGGAATTTAACCATGGTTTAGTAACTTTAACCATATGCATTTAATGTAAAAGATTCCTTTCTATCCCTTAAGCCAAATCATCAAACTTTGAAGCAACTTGCAAGAGCCTTGTATTCAGAATCCATGGCCTATAAATAGAGGTTCAAATCACTTCCAAATTCACACCAAAACCTCACAATTATAGGTTTTCTCTCTTCTTTCTTAAGTTGCAAGTTTCAAGTTTCAAAGTGAGGTAGAAATCCCAACCTCCAAACCCTTGAAGTTCTGGCCAAGGTGATGATTCCAACAACTTCTAAACATCAATTAGGAAGTGTTTGAACCACTCACACACCTCAAATTACCCCAAAACTCAGAATTGCATTTCAACCTCCCTATGAACACATAATGAGCCTTATCATGCCAATTTTCATGCTAGCTCATTTCTGTCCAAGTTAAACATCCAAACACATTCCATATACCATATATGAGCTATCCCAACCATCATCCATGATCTGAAACACCTCCATCTTCAAATTCGATTCATGCTTGAAGCAACTGCAGATCGGGTGCCATGACCATGCTCAGATGAATTCAGCTTATTCCAGACATCCAGACACCTTCCATAATCATCATTGAAGCTATCCAGATCATCACAAAGCATCTGTAACACCTCCAGATCAGGATTCAATTCTCAGTTGGCCGTTTTTGAAGGTAAGCTCTCTTGAACTTCAAACTCCATCATACATGCATCATAAATGAAAAATTGATTTGCCATCATGTTTCTGCATATGTATGGATCATTAGCCCTCAATCAATTGCAACTTATCATGCACATACACGATTTCAGATTGAATCATAGAATTAGGGTTCTTCACGATTTCCACAAAATTGACCCCCTTAGAGTGAAAATAAATGAATTATGAGGGCACCATCATGTTCCTTGTGAAAAACCAAGTGAGATAGACCCTTTAATTGATCAAAACAACTCAGTTTTCAGAAAATTCAAAATCAAGTTAGGGAGGTGTTCTTGGCGCCATTTTTTGTTCAGAAATTCAAATGGTTCGTTTTAAAATATAATTAAATGGAAGCGTGTTACTTACAAGCTGCGCGCGCAGCTCAGTTGGCAAGTGTTTTGGTTAGCAAGCGTGGGTGCGTGGGTTCAAACCCTTGTGGAGACAAAACCAATTTTTTAGCACCTATTTTCTTTCATTTTCTTTTACAACTTCAATTAATTAATTAACACATCAAATTAATTCATTTTTCATTCATTTTTTGTACACTCTTTATTTAACACATATATTTCATGAATATAAAAAAAAAATCACAAAAAAAGATTTATTTAATATGTTTTTAATTAGGTTTAAAATAATACATTTTTAAGTGTTTTTAAATACTTTAAATATTGTTTTTTTCATTTAATTTTTAACCTAATCACTTGTAAATATTTTTTTTGTGATCAAACCCTAATCATTTAGGTCTTAATTAAGCTTTAAAACTTGTTTTAACTTAATTAAGTTGACTTTTGTCAAATTCAAATCGTTTTAAGACGAGCGATCATTCTTTTCAAAACAATAAACCATTTCTTTTTGAAACTATTGATTAAATCTTTTAATTGATCAATTGATTTTCAAAACGATGTGGGGCCTCTCGAATATTAGAGAGTATAAGACCCACTCCTTTTTTCCTTTTTTCTACAGTTTTTCTTTGTACAGAAAACTCTTTCAGAATAAAAACTTTCAAACAGTTTTTCAAACAACGCGTCTGTAAATAAATAATCAACCATGTTTCATAAAATATACCATGGGCCTCCCTGTAGGTATAAGTCCCAAGCCCTTTTGTACATACCCACTCCAGTACATGAAATTAGGTATTTCATTGTACGCCTTTTGTACATATCTCAATCAATCTGTTTTTTTAACTTTGAATAACAAACCAAAAATGAAGGTTTCTTTAAATCTTCCCAAAAATAAAAACATGGGCCTCCATGTAGGTATAAGTCCCAAGCCCTTTTGTAAATACCTGTTTACATAGCTTTGAATAAACTCAAGTGGACCTCTCCCCGAGTATGAGTCCCGAGCCCTGTATATACAAATGGATCATGCTTACAGGTATATTTCCTTCATAAACTCCATTATATACACATACTTTGTCATATATATGTGCTTGTTCATACTTGTTCATGTTTGTTCATACTTGTTCATGTTTGTTCATATGTGTGATATGTGTGCTTGTTCAACTTAGTACAACACTAGGTTCCCCATAGCCTCCTATTGGGCTTCGTGCAAAGAATCTCCCTAGTTTAGGTTAGGACATAGAGTATGGTTTCCCGGTGAAATCGCTCTAAGAGCTCAAACCAACTATACCATGCCTCCCCTTGGGCTTTGTACAAACGAGTGTCCCTCCCATAGCCTCCTCTTGGGCTTACAATGCAAGGACCCTGGATTGTCCCTCCCATAGCCTCCTCTTGGGCTTACAATGCAAGGACCCTCGGATAGCCTCCTCTTGGGCTTCGTACAAGGACCCACGGGCTTCTTATAAGCATCCCAAATATCCAAAACAAATACCCTAGGAGATTAGACATTTTTCATCTCTATGCTAGGAGTATCTCTTCTATATCATCACAAACAATCAATCAATCAAAAATCAAACCTTTTTGCCACAAGGCTGGCTAATCAATCAAACTGTTTTACCACCGTACTGGATGATTAATCAAAGTTTTTGTCACAAGGCTGACTTCATTGAAACTTTTGCCACAAGGCTGGCTGATTAATCAAAACTTTTTGTCACAAGGCTGACTTCATTGAAAGTTTTTGCCACAAGGCTGGTTAAACAACAAAAACATCTTTATCATTCTAAGCACCCTAAGTGGCATGGCCCCGGGCTTATAATGAAAAGATTTTCAAACAAAAAATCAAACAGATGTATGTGATGACATAGATTAGATACATCTAGCATTTAGACGACATTTGTCTATTTTCCTTTGCTTCCACTAGCATAAGTGGGAACTACGATTGCTCTGACTTTCTCAACATCCCTTTGAGAATACGTAGGCACAAGGTCGATCCTTGGCGAGCAAAACAAAAAAAAAACCATTCAAACCTTAGCACCCGTAGACCCCGAGCTACAGATGCTCTGATTCCCTCTAAGGGATATGTATGCAGAGGATCGCGATGATCTTTGCGAGCATAATCAAACAAACACCTTAGGTCCCACCTATTTCACAAGAACCTCCACCACAACAAGAATGGAATAAACAAAACAAAGAAACCTATAGAGTACTATAGATACGTTGGGTGCTAATACCTTCCCTTCGTATAACCAACCCTCTTACCCGGAATCTCTCCCCCACTTTTTAGGTTATTGCAGCTTTTTTCCTTTTCCTACTTTAGAAAAAATAAAAAGTTTGGTCGGTACAAAAGAAAAATCATTTTTTTGAGCACTCGAGCCCAAAGAAGGCATCAGGTGTCTCATCTCGAAAAAAGAGGAACAAAACGATTTTTCGCCCGCGACAGGTGGTAAGACCAATAGTTGCATGTCAGGAGCAATCCTTAACATGAGCATCATATGGTGGAACCCCAATCAGTGGAGGCCTCATGGAAGGTAGTAGATGTTGTTACGAACTATCGTAAGAACGCTATTACTTTCAATAGTGAGTGTCCGTAGAAGCTGAATGGCCTAGAACCCTTTTAACCCATCTAAGCCTTTTTAGGATGTAGTGCAGAAACAAGATCAAGTACCAATTTGAGCTTGTTGTCATGCGATACTACGCTCAGACGAGGTCTTTTTAGGCATATTATTGGCGCCCATGAGCAATTGTGCGTGCCGGTAGTATCTGATAGAAGATTGAAAACTCTGGGAACCTTTGTAGAACCCGTTCGGCAGGTACACAATTCCCTAGTACATACCTTTGTGGGTGGTTCTTAACTTTGACTCCATGGTCGTGACGTCGAACCTTTGAACCCTGTTTGTGCGACCATGTGTGATCTTCATTGTGATTGATGCATAAACCATACATCCATGCATTCATTTGATTTCCAAGGAACTCATAGGTCTTTCTTTGTAAACATCATAAGTTTCATCAAACTCAATGGATCTTGGGTGTTGATGGGGTGAAAACTCTAATCTACCAAAATGGATGATTGATCTTGATGATAACTTGATCAAAGCTTTGATCCAATGTAGGATTTACCTCCTTCATGTTTTGATGTTTACAAATTAATAACTTGAATTCCTTGAAAATAAAATAAATAAAAAACAAAAAAAATAGCAATTGCATCATTTGCATACATACATCCAGGTTGTCCAGAAAACTTATCCTTGTCTGTCTCCATCTTCAGAGTTTGTCTGTCTACCGTCAAGCTGATTCCTCCACACAAGTACGGAACTAGAGCCAACGTCAGATTGAGAATGTAATACCAAGAGCAACACAATGCAGAGGTCAGGATGGAAATTGATGAGTTGAAGTCAGGCATGACCAAGCTAACTGAGATGCTGCAAGTTTTGATTGCTAGAGGAGAACCGCCTCAGAAGACTGTCATTGTTGAAGTCTCAAGTGCTGATGTTGACCCTCAACCTACTCAACAACCACCTTCTACATGGCCTGAGTTTTGTTTGCCACCTGGTTACACTCTTCCCTATGAGAAGACTCCTGGTATTGGTCAATCTTCACAACTTGTGATTGGTCAAGCTTCAAACCAAGTTTTTCATGCTCCTGTATTCACTGAATCTCAGCCTATTATGCACACTGTTGCTTAGCCTACTTATGTGAATCCTCTGTTTGAATATCAAGCTGCCCGTTCCCATAATGGAAGCCAAGGAGATGCTGGAGATATTGAAGATGTCAAACAACAGTATCATACTTTAGAAAAGCGCCTGAGAGCCATGGAAGGAAATGATTACTTTGGGGTTGCTGCTGAGGATATGTGTTTGGTTTCCGACTTTGTCATGCCTGCAAAATTCAAGACTCCTGAGTTTGAGAAATATAAAGGGAACACTTGCCCAAAAAGCCATTTGACTATGTACTACCGCAAGATGGCCGCTTATACCAAGAACGACAAACTTCTCATTCATTGCTTTCAGGATAGTTTGAGTGAAGCTTCGTTGAAATGGTATATGGGACTTGAGAAGAGTCACATTCATTGCTTCCAAGATCTGACTGATGCTTTCATGAAACAATATAAGTATAATTTGGACATGGCACCTGATCGCCGACAACTGCAAAACATGCCTCAAAAAGAGAAAGAATCTTTCAAGGAGTACGCTCAACGCGGGAGAGAGCTAGCTTCTCAAGTGGAGCCACCTTTAGCTGAATAGGAGCTGACTGGCATGTTCATGGACACTCTCTCACCTTTCTTTTGGGAGAAGATGATTGGCAGTGTATCTTCCAACTTCACAGTCCTGGTAACCATTGGTCAGAGACTTGAAGAGGGAATCAAGAATGGGAAAGTTACTCATGTTGCTGAATCTTCTGGTGGATCGGAGAAACCTTATGGAAACTTCCACAAGAAGAAAGAGAATGAGACTAATGCTATGTCAGATGACAGAAGGGGATCTCGTCGTAGACCTCAAAATGGTGATCAACCTTATGTAGCCATTGTCGCTCCTATGCAAGTTCGAGTTCCTCAACCTCAGGTTGCTAATCAGAATCAGAACCGCGATAGGACTCACTTTGATCCTATTCCTATGTCTTACACTGAATTATATCTCGCATTGGTTCAAAAGGGATTGATCACAACAAGAGCCATGCCGCCTCCTCGAAATCCTCCCTCAAAAGGATTCCGACCTGATCTTCATTATGAATTCCATCAGGGTGGTGCTGGCCATGATTTGGAAAATTGTTATGCTTTGAAGGCTAGAGTTCAAGAGTTGGTGAGATCAAAGATGCTCTCTTTCAAGGATATGGGTCCTCATGTTGTCACTAATCCTTTACCAGACAAGAGTGGCTGAAGACAGGTCAAAGGAAATTATTTTCCTAAAGCCAAGTGTTTCAGACGAGATAGCTCATCTTTGTTGCTGATCGGTCACTAGGCCTTGTTTCTGTACTGTTTGCTTTTTTCCTTTATTTTGCTGTTTACTTTTAGACTTTGTTTGTTTTTGAATGGTGATTTTAACGAAATGAGCATTGCATATTTTGAATTCATTTTTATCCACTGTGTTTATGTTTATACCTTCTTTTACAAAACTTTTTCTTCCGTTTTCTTTCTCTATCAAACTTGTGTTTTATGCAAAGATTGGAGGGAAGATGATGACAATGAAATACCCAAGTTGTTGAACTGTATGCTTTCAAATAAAACTCTGCAGATGATGTACAGGCATTGTTTCAATTCCCAAACACTAGAGAAATAAGGAAGTTAATCCCTTGTCAACCCCTCTGAGCCTTCAAAGTTGGTGTTTCTTTCTGTACGAAAAAACCCGCATTTTTAACCTGGGGCAGGGTAGTTCTCAGTTAATTTGGCTGTGCATTCTATTTTAAGAGAATCATTCAGTACACCTTTCAACAAAGGCTTCAATCACAAGCTTTCCTCCGCACACATCAAAGAAGTGTTGGAGATGTCAATCAAAAGCCAATGATGGTTCATCAATCATTAAGCAAGGCAGTCACTATCTTTCAAAAAAAAATGTATCAAAAAAAAAAAGCCTGCTAAGTCAAGACCAAAAGATGACTTAGGCAAAAATAAGGGCATCCCGCTGACTGTAAGTTCAAAAATAGACAGTTCAGGAAAAAGTTAGGGATATCAAAAGAAAAAGATGAAAAAGGAGAAGTCAATAAAGTCCTCAAACAACAAAATGTTGTGACTATCAAAAGGAAGAAGTTACGGCCATCTCAAAATTTCTCTTTGCTTGTGAGCTATCATCATTACAATAGGTGCAATTCCAGAAGTCTCTTGAAACCTGAATGCATGAGTTGAATTAACTGAGTTTTAGGACTGGAGATCATCACGAAGATGGGGTGGGTACAATCAATTTTGAGCCTTATATCCTTTGTTTTTGAAACCGTGAACCTGGCCATGTTACAACCTTTAAAAGACCTAATTGAAGCAAGGTTTGTTTGAAAGCATACTACAACAAGGTTGTGTAAGCTGACTCCCTAGAGATTTACAAATCATTTGTTTTGATACCATATCTTTGCTTTATCTTTCACTTTGAACATCTTAACCTTCATGTTTTGACCAGTGATTCCATTTGCCTTACATATATAACATCATTCCAATAATGATTTTGATTTCAAAAATATGCCTTGAGCATTGCATTAAAATTATCATTCTTGAATGAAAATTTTATTTGCAAGTAAGCACTCATTTTTCAGGAAGTTCAAACAGTCGAGAAACTTGACCAGTGATCCAATCAGGGGCAGGTTATTTCAAGATCCTGTTGTTCAGATGTTCAGTTAAAGATTTGTTGATCAGAATATCCTTTCAAGACTTATACTGGGGCAAGCCGTCCCAACATGCATTTCAAGAATTGAAGCCATGATGAGTTCATCCCCAGTACAGTTCAACTGAAGCCATGATCAGTTAACTTGCAACAATTAATGAATCAGGGGCAATCTTCTTCAGCAATCCCCAAGCACAGTTCACCAGTCCTTCTCAGAGGATCACCAGTCTGATACAGTTACCAATGTGACAAGAAGTGTGTCCAAGCATCTTCTTCATAAGCAGAGTTGGCAGAGCTCCCGCGTTGAGGAATCAGAGTTCCTATCGTGCCTAACAAAAGAGTCTACCTCAATCGTCACAAATTATCGCATTGCATTAAGCATTCATCATTCATAAAAAAATTTTGCATAGAAACAAATTCGTACTCATTTACATTCTTCCGAGGTCTTGTTGTTATCAACATTTTACCTTGAGATCAAAGTCCAACTCACTTGGCACCTACCAAAAACAGATACTTGTTTGTCTTCTCCATCTAGTTCTATTCCTAGATGTCCCTTTCTACTTTCAGCGCCATTCCTGAAAGATGTTTCTCACTTTATCTGGTGCCATTTCTGGATATCGTGATTCCTTTATTCAGTGCCATTCCTGGATATCATGATTTTCTCACCTCATTCAGTGTCATTCCTGAGTGTTGTGATTCTTCTTTCTTTCAGTGCCATTCCTGAAAGATGTTTCTCACCTTATTCAGTTCCGTTCCTGGCTATTGTGATTTCTTATCTCATTCAGTGCCATTCCTGAGTGTTGTGATTCTTCCCTCATTCAGTGCCATTCCTGAAAGATGTTTCTCACCTTATTCAGTGCCATTCCTGGATATCGTGAGTTTCTCACCTTATTCAGTGCCGTTCCTAAATGTTGTTGACTCTCTTTTACTTCTTTCAGTGCCATTCCTGAAGGACCATTTGAATCGCTTTATCCAATGCCATTCTTGGATATTATTTTCTCACTTCATTCAATGCTATTCTCGGATGTTGTGATCTTCACTTTATTCACTGCTATTCTTGAATATCGTGATCCTTTTATCTGGTGCCATTCTTGGATATCATTTTCTCACTTCATTCAATTCTATTCTCGGATGTTGTGATCTTCACTTTATTCACTGCTATTCTTGAATATCGTGATCCTTTTATCTAGTGTCGTTCCTGGATATCATTTTCTCACTTCATTCAATGCTATTCTCGGATGTTGTGATCTTCACTTTATTCACTGCTATTCTTGAATATCGTGATCCTTTTATCCAGTGCCACTCCTGGATATCGTTTTCTCACTTCATTCAATACTATTCTCGGATGTTGTGATCTTCACTTTATTCACTGCTATTCTTGAATATCGTGACTCCTTTATTCAGTGCCATTCCTGGATATTCATGTTCTCACTTCATTCAATGCTATTCTCGGATGTTGTGATCTTCACTTTATTCACTGCTATCCTTGAATATCGTGATCCTTTCTATCCAGTGCCATTTCTGGATGTCCTTTCCAAAATTCAGTCATGTTTACTCTTGAACGCTTCTGTTGACTGTCTCTTTCTCCTGTGAAGTCCAAGTTTTATTCCTGGATGACACATACCTTTTCCCCAGTGGAATCCTTTCTTATCTCCCCAGTGGTGTTATATTCCTCTCTATTCCATAATCATACTTGATGCATCCATTAGCATCGCATCATACCTTAGGTTTAAAAATTGTGTGTTTTATATTTAAGTCTCTTCAATTACGTCGAGCTGAGGATTTTAACCCTCACATTTCCGGATAGAAGAAACTTAAATAAAGGTATCTGTCATACCTCAATTTTTGACCCTAAGATCATACATCATTTGCATTTCAATCATCAATCAAGATCACAATCTTGAGGTATCATTTTGTCTTTGAGGGGAACCATCAAGCATTTCTAGCTTTTTATTTGTTTTATACTAACCAAAATCCAAAAATATGTATTTTGCCTCTTTTGTTTATATTTTACAGGTAAAAGATCGGGCAAAAATCAAAACAGTGCAAGAAAATGGATTTTTGAAAATTTCACTATGGAAATCGATTTACCCATATAGGAAATCGATTTCCCTGGACGAAATTTGAAAAAAAGAGGGAAGCATGACATCATTTTGGCACCAAACACTTTTTTCTTTGATCATTTTTGTCATTTTACCAATTTTCCACCTCATCAAAAATAATTCCCTTCATTAAACCCATTTAAGCTCCATTTTACCATTTAAATACCATTTTACCATTTAAACACCAATTAAACACAAGTTAATTACCAAATGCAAAAAGACCAAATTGCCACTACTCTTGCTCCCATCCTATAAATAGAGGTCTCTACTCCCTCATTTCTAAAGCTTGGAAAGCCAACAAACCCCTTGCAATTTCTCTCCTCATCCCTACCAAATTCACCAAAGCTCTTTTTCTTTCATAAAGTTTGTGAGTCACATCTTGAACCTCACAAACTTTGAGCTAAACCACCATCCATTTCACTCTTTTTTTCTTCACCAACACAAATCTTGATCTCTCAACAATTGAAGAAAAAAAGAGTTCTTGAAAAGCCAAAGCAGTTCTTGAATTTTGTAGATATAGATATCTCAATTTCAGAAGCTGGAGAACCAAGAAGAAAAGTATCAGAAGCTGAAGAACCCAGAAGCAAAGGATCAGAAGATCAAGTTGCTGCTTCTTTAGAGAATCTCATAATTTCTGAAGAGCCAACTGTCATAAGATCTTCTAGACTCATCTCTGCTCACTTAGAAGATGTCATTCTTTGAAAGAAAGAAGATCATATCAGAACAAGAGCATTCCTTAAGAACAATGCAGAATGTCAATTAGGTCTTGTTTCTCTAATCGAGCCAACTTCTGTTGATCAAGCTCTAGAAGATGCAGACTGGATAATTGCCATGCAAGAAGAACTAAATCAGTTTATAAGGAATGACGTGGGGGATCTTGTTCCTAGACCAAAAGGATTTAATATCATTGGTACGAAGTGGGTCTTTAGAAACAAGCTAAGCGAAAAAAGAGAAGTTGTAAGAAACAAAGTCAGACTGGTGGCTCAGGGCTATAGTCAGCAAGAAGGTATTGACTATACAGAAACCTTTGCACCAGTGGCCAGATTAGAATCTATTCGCTTATTGACTTCTTTTGACACTCAACATAACATCACTCTATATCAGATGGATGTTAAGATTGCCTTCTTAAATGGTTATATAGATGAGGAAGTCTATGTCCACCAACCTCCTGGTTTTGAAGACTCTAAGTCTCCAGATCATGTCTTTAAATTAAAGAAATCATTATATGGATTGAAGCAAGCTCCTAGAGCTTGGTATGAAAGATTAAGTTCTTTCCTTCTGGATAATGGTTTCACTAGAGGAAAAGTGGATACTACTCTCTTTTGTAAAACCTTTAAAAAGGATCTTTTAATTGGCCAAATTTATGTTGATGATATTATCTTTGGAACATCTAATGCTACACTTGGAAAGGATTTTGCTAAGTCTATGCAGGCTGAGTTTGAGATGAGCATGATGGGAGAACTCAAGTATTTCCTTGGGATCCAGATCAATCAAACATCAGAAGGAACGTATGTTCATCAAACCAAGTATGTGAAAGAACTTCTGAAGAAGTTTAATCTTTCTGAAAGCAAAGAAGCAAAAAATCCTATGCATCCAACGTGTGTCTTAGGTAAGGATGAGGTAAGTAAAAAGGTAGATCAGAAGTTATACAGAGGTATGATTGGATCTCTTCTATATCTCACTGCTTCTAGACCTGATATTTTATTCAGTGTTTGTCTGTGTGCAAGATTCCAATCAGATCCTAGAGAATCTCACTTAATAGTTGTTAAGAGAATTCTGAGGTATCTGAAAGGTACTACTAATGTTGGTTTAGTCTACAGAAGATCTAAAGAATACAACTTAGTAGGATTCTGTGATGCTGTTTACGCTGGAGATAGAATTGAAAGAAAGAGTACTTCTGGAAGTTGTCAATTTCTTGGAAGTCATATAATCTCCTGGTACAGTAAGAAGCAAGCTTCCATTGCCCTCTCTACAACAGAAGCAGAATATGTTGCTGCTGCTGGATGTAGTACACAGATGCTCTAGATGAAGAGTCAGCTAGAAGATTATCAGATATATGAGAGTAACATTCCTATCTTCTGTGATAATACTTCTGCTATTTTTTTATCTAAGAATCCAATCTTGCATTCCAAAGCTAAACATATTGAGATCAAACATCATTTCATTAGGGACTATGTTCAGAAGGGTGTTCTATCTTTGAACTTTGTTGATACAGACCATCAATGGGCTGATATCTTTACAAAACCCCTTGCTGAAGATAGGTTTAAGTTCATTCTAAAGAATATCAGTATGGATTTATGCCCAGAATAAAAAGATGAGAAGTTCTGACGTATGGATTAGTTCTGAAATGAAGTTGTTTTATCTTCTTATAAGAAGTTCTGATGTTGATCAATTAGAAGTTATGATTCTGTTATTACTAACGTTTCATTATCTAAGTTGATTTAGAATCTCTTTTAAAGCAAGGCAGCTGTCACCAGCTTTCTAGATGATTGAACACGTGTTCACTCTATTTGGACAAGTACGCGTGCAGTTGAGCAGACGCCGCCCTAGGTAACTGTGCAAATCATTTCAAATATTATGTTATCTCTCCTAATGTCATTTCTCATTAAATGCATTTGATTCTTTGTTTTTTTCTGTAATCATGTTCATTCAAACGCATATTGCATTTCATTTCAAATCCGTCTCTATATAAACTCATTTCCATAACAATTCATCTCTTTACATTCTCCCTCTTCATTCATTGTCTCTTTCATTCATTTCTCTCCTTCTCGTTCTTGCATAAACCCTAGTTTCTAAACTGAATCTCAGAGTGAATTCATGCTTTCATCCTCAAGTACTCAAAACAAAATGTTTTCTGCACATCTTGTTCAACACAAATATGGATATCATCCCTTGAAGACTTGTTTTATTCCACATGAAGAATTGGAAGTTCTATGTGAAACAATGGTGGATTTTGAAAATCTGTTGGAGAATGATTTAAAAACCAAGGCTGCAATGCTGGTGCAAGGTTGCTCAAAATACTTTGAAAGATTGATTGGACCAGTTTATCCTCTTTTGGTTATGGATTTCTGGACTCATGCAACAGTTACTCAAACTGCTATCATCTCCTTCGTATTAGGGCATGAAGTTGTTGTGATTGAGAATATGATAAGGAAGTTGTATGGTCTTGATGACTCAGATGGAATCACAGGTGCTCTTCCTGGTAGAGTTGATTGGGAGAAAGTTGATCGAGAATTGTCTTCTTCTAGATCTGCATCTCATCAAACTACTTCTTTGAAGTCTTCCTATACAGTTTGGGCTGAGATTATTTTAGGATCCCTCTATCATAGAAAGCGATCTCTTACTGCAACATATGTAAATCAGGATCAGAAGTATGTACTTTTCTGCATTGGAAAAGGTCTACAAGTTAATCTCTCTAACGTTCTCTTTCAACATTTGAAGACAAATATTGAAGAATCAAGAGATGAAGAACGTAAGAAGAATCCAAATTTCAAGAAGAACACTATTCCTCTTGCCAGAATGATTTCAGATATTCTTATAGAAAGTGACTTGATGGATCTTCTGAGAGCTGTTGGTTCGCCCAAGTTCTTAACTGTCATTCAAGGACACATTCTGAATGCCTTTGATTTACAAAGGATGCAACTGATTCAGAAGGTAACTTCTATTCCAATAATATTTCCAGACATTCTGACTAGAAGAATCCCAATTGAGCGTTTCTCTCACATGTTCAAAGAAGAGCTAGACAAGTCTGTTAAGTGCTATTTGAAGTCATGTGTAAAAGCTCAAACCTCTGTTGATCCTGCATGGATTCGAGGGAGAAATCTTCCATCTCTGGATGAGTTGAGAAAGAAAGAACAGAAGAAGAAAGAAAATAAGTTGAAGAGAAAGGCCTCAGAAGCAGGACCTAATGCTAAGCTAGCTAAGAAGCAGAAGCAACTCTATGATCCTCTCAAAGTACAATCTGATGAATACCTTGATAAGCGTCTTAAGAAAGCTTTTCGTGCAGATGCTTCTGTCTGTTCCTCTCAGAAAAAGCTTCCTCCTTCTGAACCCCAAAATTCCTTCTCTATCCCAAACAGTTACCAACCACCTCCTTCTACACAAATTCTGAACCCTAAACCACTAAATGCCATTCCCCTAACACCTTCTGAAAATTCATCTTCATCCACCTTCACCGCAGATTCTCCATCTCCTTTAACTCATTATTTACCTTCAAGAAAATCCAAACCCTATTGCCTTCTATACCCTGATTATCGTTTCACCTTTAATCCTCCTGAACCTTCTCTTGATGTCTGTTTTGACTTATTCAAGCTCAAGTTCAGAACTAGGATGGAAAATTTGAGAGCTGCTCATGACTCCCAGTTGGATCATGTTGTTATTCGAGGCTTATGGAAAATTTTTAAGAAGGACTTTCAGTTTGATGCTATGAACATCCAGAAGAGATGCGTTGCTGAGGCATCTGGTTCTTCTGGTTACTGCTTGGAGCTTGATGATGGTAAGTACTATCATCCAATCAGAAATTGGAGATCTCTTGAGGAGAAGAAGTTTGTAGATGAGCTGGAAGATGAACCATGCCTTTCTATGGTTGTGTGGAAGCCTCAATTCACTGTTCTGACTGGAGACTTTCAGTCTTTATTCAATTGGCTAAGGGAGAATCCCTCAGAGAAAGCACCAGATATGGTATATCCAGTTGTTGAATATCCTTCAGAAGTTGCTGCTCCTACACCTCCAAAGAATCTGGCTGAGATTCTTCAAGCTCTTGAGAGTGAAGATTCTGATATCCCTGCTCCAGAATATGCTGAAGATGCTTCTATGTCAGAAGCTGATGCTGAGAAGCAAAGTGCTGAGAATCATACTGTTGAGAAACTTCCTGTTCAGGAAAATCAAGATGATGTTCTCATGATTGATACTACTGTTGAGCATGCTAATCCTTTGAATGATAGCTGTGAAGCTTCTTCTGATGAACCTTCTATTCTGGTGAACGCCATGAAGGCTCTTCAAAAGAATCAAGCTGATCTTGCTTCTCGTTTGGATAAGCATGAAGATACTCACAATGAGTTTCACTCATTCATGAAGACGCAGTCTACAAGCACTTCTGAGATTCAAAACCTTCTGGCCAAGATAGTTTCTAAGCTAGGCTAGTCGTAGTCCTTTAGTCTTAGTTGTTTTCTTGTTTCTTGCATTTGTTTCTTGCATCTGCTTCTATCTTTGTATCTTCTGATATTTTTTTGAATCAATGAAATATTATCTTCTTCTCTCATATTGTTTGTTTTTCATCTGAATCTTTTATATTCTTTTTGATGTTATGACAAAAAGAGGGAGAAATGTGATAATTGATTTGGTTTACTATATCAGTTGCTGGGATTAAGTCTCAACATTCCTAACATTATTTGCAAGTTCTATGTCTTTGAGATTTTTTTGCAGGATTGAAGATATTCTGAAAAAGCTCAACATGAGAAGCAAATACATGGGGAAAAGCAATTCTATAAAGAAACATGTTCTTGGAATTTGAAGCAAGCTTAGTGCTCTGAAGCTTCAAGATCAGAAGCAAGAAGGAAGAATGTTTTGATATTCTCGTGGTAGAATATGCTCTAACACATTCTTATCCCTCATATGTTCTGATACATATTCTTTTTAAGAACTTATCAAAGTTTGCTCTGATAGTTTTTCTAGCATTGCTCTGATACATGTTCTTTCTTAAAAGAATGTTTTGATTCATTCATACTCTGACTTTTGTCGTCTAGTTTGTTCTGAAACATTTCAGGATGTAAAGATGCTTTGATGATGCTCTGGTACATTCAAGAATGTTCTGATACAATCAAGCATGCTATGTTTCAAGAAGAAATTCAAAGCTCTGAAGTTGTCCTATGGAAGCAAGAAGCAGAGGCTCTGAATGTTCTAAAGTTCTAGGAAAATGTGAACGTCTCGACTGAAATGAAAAATACTCAGGGAAGTCTTTTATTTATAAATTCTTCCAGTATTTATTTCAGGGGGAGATTGTTAATCTCAGGGGGAGACATATTCACACACTATGTGTCATACCCCAAAATTTGCCCATCTCATTTTACTTCCCAAGCTCGTACCAAGACTCAAGACTCAAAGACACACTCTCCTAAACAATGGATCAAGGAATTAGGGTTTCAAATTCTCTAAGCAAAATCAATGAATCAAAGGCTCCAATGCAAACTATCTCCATGACAAGATTCAAGTTTCAATTCCAAGGATTGACCACTCAATTACTCATAAAGTCGACAGTCGACTAGTTTGACCTAAAAGTCAACTGTGGTTAAAGTACAGTCAAAACTCCTGATTTTTTGTCAACAACCTTATTTTGAAGTATCATTCATCATTTGATCAATGATTGATCATGATTCATCAAGAAAAGATCAAAAATCAACAAAACCAAAAGTTTCTAAATTAGGGTTTTCATAGGAGAAAGTCAACTGAACTTTGACCAGCCATAACTCCTACATGGAACATCAGAAATTTTCCATCCAAATCTCAATTTGAAGAAAATTGAATTCTCTACAATTTTGTCTCTCATAAGCCAAGTCCAAAAATGCTTCATTTGAGAGATATGGATCAAAAGATTATAGGTCCTTTTTGAAAGTCAACCAAAAGCAGTTTTTTGTCAAAGCCCATATCATCAAGATAAAATCTCCAAATGCAAAAAAGTTTCCAAAGTGTCTTGTAGAGGACATCTTGAGGTTTCCAAAAAATCCTAGAACTCCTCCATATCTTAAAAATTGAGGGAGATATGCCTTGTTAGAGTTGGGAAATTTCAAGGGGAAAAATGTGAAGAAAAAGGCTTCAAAATGAATATTTTTACAAAGAGGCCCCACTCTTTATGATCCAATCTCCTTCCTCATGGTATTAAGAGTCCACAATCCAATTTCCACAAAATTTTTTTATTTATTGGATTTATTATGGATTTTTATTTATTTAAAAATGATTAAAAACAAATAAATCAATAGAAAATCAAAGATATGGTTTAAGGGACCAATTTGAATCAAATCCAATCGTCCTTTACTCCCATATTCCATATAACTTCGTGCTCCCCAAGATTGAGTGAAAAATTTTGGAATTTGGCAAATATAGAAAGATTGAAAATCATATTTTCAATCAATTTCTTCAAATTGACAATCAAGGATTCAAGGAGATTTTATCAAATATTGTTAACCTAATTCATTCCATGATAAATAGGGAACAATTGCAGACCCCTAGGGAGGTTTTTGGCAGTCAGAAGAACTCCAATCGAGTTCTTGAAATTTCAAGAAAACCACCAACTCGGGTCCAAAGTTGCAGCCACATTCAGGGAGATTTGAAGATTAATTCACATTCCTGAATCACTCCTGAAGCTGTGCCGATTGTTACAAGGTCGTGAAACATTGAGAACCATCCCCCATAAGCCACGGTTTTCTCTCAAAAATTTTGAATTCGAATTCTATGATTTGTTGTGGATAAACATGTTTTGACTGCATCTGGTTGTGCGTTTTGGTGCTCTGAATGTTTCTGAATGTTTAATTAGATCGTTGCTTGCTCATATTACGATATGCCATGGTTAGGGTTTTAGAATTTAAATTGGGTCTTTTTGATACAGGACGAATTAACCCTAATTGCAGGTATAATTGGGTTCGCGATGAATAGACGAACTCATCCATGCTTTTGTATTTAATTTTCATGGCTTGTATGAAGTTTTGATGTAGGCAGGTGTTTTAACTACCAAATGTACGTAGCTAAATCCTAGCTAAACGTAGTAAACAAAACCAGAACCAAGGTTGAAGATGATGGTGTGGCGTAATACCATTGGCCAGTTTGAATGTGGCGCGCGTGTTTCGTTCAATGACTTGGCTTTCTATATTATTTCATCAATGCGTTATTTGAACAGCAGAAGCGTGTGGTTGAGTTGGCTATGGTATTGTGTGAGTATAGGGGTGTGGGTTCGATCCCCCATCCCAACATTATTTTTTTTCAAAAGTAACATGCTACCAGGTTCCCTGTGTGTCGCAAGAAGAGGCTCTTGGTGCGCCATCGCACCACTACCGTTGGATCTTCATGTAGTCAGATCTAACGCTCCAAGAATGCTCCCCAACCATAGACCCCCCAGACGCACCACACAGGATTACCAGCTAAGTTTTCCAATTTTTTTATTTTTTATTTATTCATTAACTAGTTTTCTATTTAATTGTTTTTTCTTATTTTTTAAATAAAATTTCTTTTAATCTCTTTTTTTTCTCTCTTCTTTTTCATAAAATCATAATCATTTATTTTTAATATTTATGTTATAATTAAATAATTAATTTTATTTAATTGTTAATAACTCTTCTTTTTTTATTTATTTGATTAAATGATTAAATTAATTTTGTTTAATTATTTAATTAGTTTAATATCTCTTTTAATTGATTAAAATACTTATTAGGGTTAGACAATTTAATCGAAAATTTATTTTTGCCAATTTAATTAATTAGGTTGAAAATCAATAATTAATTAATTTGTTTTTTTTATTATTTCATTAACCATGGTTAGCTTGAGCCCTGAATCAGGGTTTGTGAGGTTTGTCGTTAGATCACTCATACACTAAAAATTTCTTTTCTTTGTGCAAATTTTCAAGGTTACCCCAGGATTCTTCAGATACGCGCCACGCCAATCAAGAAGCTAAGTCCAGATTTCTTTATTGATTTAAATATTTATTTTTGCCTTGTAAAATATACATTAGGGTTTGCCTTCGTCTGTTAATGAACTCGTCCTACACTTACCCTCTTTTTTCCATGTATTTATTAATTTTCAGGGTTAACCAACCGGTCAAAGCTCGAACGTTCGGTAACCCTAAAACTCATTATGTTTTTTTTTAATTTCTTCTTTTTAATTATTACTTGTGTCAAACTATTTGCTCGGTTGGGGTTTTATTTTATTGCTTTTTCTCCCCTTCCCCATGGCTTATTATGTAACTGCTCCTGGTTGTATTGTGTGGCCTTGAAGGCACTTAACACTGTCATATTATTATTATTGCGTGGTTAGTAATTCTAGGGAGTGCAACTCTGAACTGAACTTAGAATAACTAATTATAAGATAATTACTTGAATTGAACCACGTGATTGTGCACCCACACACCTTTTATAGTAACCTCTTCTGTTGCCTGTTGCATGTTGCCTTGTTGCCTTTTTTTCAGTGCAGAATAGTCAAGTCCCTCGAATACGAGGACACCTCAGCAATGTTTCCCTCAGTTAATTCTCATCACAAAAGATCATAAGTCCCCAATGATGCTGCCTTCGGTTCGGTTATATGATCTCGTCCCTCGAGGTTGCCTACGATGATGTGATAGTCCCTTTCGATTATTGCTGAGATGTCCTCCTGGTTGCCTAATAATGATGACTATTCTGATCCTTCCCTTAGACTACCTGCCCCCCCTATGGCAGGGACAGTCTTATGGCGAACGATAATTTCGACGACCCTTCAACCTCCAAATAAAAGGACTTCCTACCCTCTTATGGTATGGATAGCCCTGAAAGGCTAAAAGAACTCTTTTTACAATGTCAAGGTAATTTGCCCCTAATTGCTTTGCTCTGGCTTAAATCTTTTTCTTACACTTTTTCATAAACCTTCAAAAAGGCTACGCTCATTTACGAGCTAAAGTCCTTATTTTCTTCTTCTACATTTCTAAACTTTTGGTTTCAAAAGAGCAAAGCAATTAAGAGCCCATGGAAAACCATGGATGCAAAGGGTGCCTTACACCTTCCCTTTGTATAAATTACCCCCCGAACTCAGTTTTCTTTTAAAAGGTTTTTTCTGTTCTTTTAGCCTTTCAATAATTTGGATAAAATAAAAGTCGGTGGCGACTCTTGCTTACCACGACATTTCAATAAAGTCAGTTCACCGTATTACACTATGTTTATATGCTTATGCTATAACTGTGTAATTGTCTTTAGTCATCTGATATTCTGATTGCAAATTCATATCAATTATATATGTTTTTGTCATCATCAAAAAGGGGGAGATTGTTAGAACAAGAATTGTTCTGATCAATATTCTTAGTTTTGATGATAACAATGTATATGAATTTTGTATAAGACAATGTGGTACTCTAATCCTATGCATTTTCCATTTCAGGAAATATATGATGAGTATGCACAATTCAGCGCAAGAAGCACTGACTCAGAAGGTTCAAGTATGCAACATCAGAACATGCTCTCGCAAGACATCAGAAGAACTTGAGTTCAGAAGCAAAAGCACTGAAGTTCTTATGGTATCACGCTAGAAGCACTTCAAAGTCAGAAGACAAGAAGATGCTCTGCACCAAGCTGAATGACTCTGATATTCAAACGTTGTATCTACAAAGATCAAATCAGAAGCAAGTACAAGATGGCAGGCTATGCTGACTGACAAAAGGAACGTTAGAAGCTATTAAAGGCAAAGTCAATTAAAGCAGGAAAAGCAAGGCTCGAGGTAGTTGACAAAAGAGTGAAACATTAAATGCAATGATGTACGGATCACGCAACGCATTAAATGCTCCCAACGGTCATCTTCTCAAAACGCCTATAAATAGAAGTTCTGATGAGAAGCTGAATACACAACTCTTGCACAAAAATACAGAAACGCTATCAAATTCAAAAGCTCTCAAACTTCATCTTCAACATCACATTACTTTTGTAATATCTTAGTGAGATTTAAGCTTAGAACTTAAGAGAAATATCACAGTTGTGATTATAGCTTATTAAGAAGCATTGTAATACTCTTGTAAGAATTTGTTTACATTAATTTGTAAAAGGTTCCTAGAGTGATCAAGGTGTGATCAGAATACTCTAGAAGACTTAGAAGGTATCTAAGTGGAAAACCATTGTAATCAAGGTTGATTAGTGGATTAAATCCTCAAGTGAGGTAAATCACTCTAAGGGGGTGGACTGGAGTAGTTTCGTTAACAACGAACCAGGATAAAAATCATTGTGCAATTGTTTTTTATCTTAAGAGTTTTTAAAGTCACACTTATTCAAACCCCCCCCCCCCTTTCTAAGTGTTTTTCTATCCTTCAATATTCTCCATCACATAATCATCATCATATAATCATCATCATCATACAAATATCATCATATAATCATCCTTGTCATAATGACTTTAATTCATCATAGAAAGCATATATCATGTTATATCAAAGCATAATAATTTCCAATTATACAAACTTCATAAATATATTGGTCTACACAACACACAGACCTCGATTAATCATGTTATCAATCAACTCAACAACATTCACCAAATTCAAGCACAAAACACCAGAATTCATCGTACCAAATTACATACAAAATGCCTCATAAACCTACCCAAACGTGCACAGTAAATTCCAAAAAATTCTCAAAAATTCTAATAAAATATAAGTTACCATATTCTGGAATCATTTTTCAAAAATAAAAAGTTCATTTTCGGGGACCACGCTAAGCACGCCCTCTTCTAGAAATTATTTTTCAGAGCGCGCTGAGCACCAAATACTGCGCTAAGCACGCTCAAAAATTCTGCAGAAAATTTCTGCGCGACCTGCATCATACCAGATCCAAATCTTTGCCCAAACACTAATTTTAATCAATAATTTTCTGTGATTTAAGGTCTATTAACCTAGTTCTAACTTGGTTCAATCATTCTAATCACAAAAACACACATGTTCATCATTATTCCATTATTCTTCATCAAACCCTAAACCTTCAAATCCTCAACAATTGTGGAGTTAACCCTAGTTCATGTTATCATTCACCAATACAACAATTTACAATATCATACATCACATAGATTATATAAACCAAACCATCCATCATAGTAGTTCATCAATATCATCAAATTCGTTATAAAATTACAAACACAAACCCAACCTACAAGCATATAAATCTTAGATCAATTATAAGAATTACGATAACTCCCCTTACCTTTGATTATTGACTAGCTTGATTCTCTTCCCAATTTCTACGATTGGTTCTTCTTTCTCCTCTTCTTGCCCTAACTCTGCCTTCCTTTGCCTCTTCTCTAAACTTTGATTATACATAATGAAACAACTAAACTCTTTTTCCTGGATTAACCCTTGGACCCTTTCTATGGTCTTCCCATCTTGTCCTCACTTACACTTCATAAATGACTACCTTACCCTCATGGTCTGTACACCATACTATTATTATTATTATTATTATTATTATTATTATTATTCTTTAATAATAAAATATTCCATTAATTAGTAAAAATAACTAATTAATTATTTAACCTAACAATAGTATTACTAATTAAACTATATTTAATTAACCAACTCAACATACTACTTAATTCAAGGTACTATCCTCTCATCCCAAGGACATATACCTCTAACCCTCAACAAACATCATCAAAATATTGAAATTCACAATTATTCACCACAATTCATCAAAACAATACAAATTCTAAATTCGGGGTGTTACATTAGATTTTAAAATAAATGGTGGAGATTATGAATCATTCTTTTTTTCTCTCTCCTCCATTATTAAAAATAAATGATGGAGGAGAGAGAAAAAAAAAGAATGACACATAATTTCCACCATTTATTTTAAAATTTAATGATTTATATTCTCGCGTTCTCACATAAAAATTGAATTCTCATAGTATACGTCCTCTCTCTCTCTCTCTGTATATATATATATATATATATATATATATATATATATATATATATATATCGATCTGCTAATGTAGACTCACTTGATTTTATGAATGTCTATTTTAGCAACATGCACATCAGGGTGCATTTAACCATTTTTTTAGTTAAAGCTAAAATACACCTTCAGAAAAAATAAGTGGGTGTATTTTATCAAATTTCTGTAGGGTTTGCTAAAATACACTAACGTATTTTTATGAAGGTTTGTTTTAGCAACGTGAACATAAAAATGAGAATGACATTTTTATATGAGAACATAAGAATGAATCTGAAACATTAGATTTCAAATAAATTGTGGAGATTATGTTTCATTTTTTTTTCTCTCTCCTCCATTATTTATTTTAATAATTGAGGAGAGAAAAAAAAAGAATGAAAGATAATCTCCACCATTTATTTTAAAATCTAATGGTTCAAATTCATTCTCATGTTCTCATATAAATATGTCATTCTCATATGATATGTCCTATATATATATATACACACACACACACACACACGAGTTACACTAGCTTGTAACTTCATTTTAAATAAATATTTTTTTAAATTAACCGTTAGATTGAACAATAATATCATATAGATCATACCTATGAAATTTGAGATTAATCTATAATGATTTACTATACCATCAAGATATCCAAAGATTGACGTTAAAACGAACTTTCGTTTAGCATTAATTTTGAAGTAATTCAATAACTTAGTAAATTATTAAAGAATAATCTCAAACTTTATAGGTATGATTTATATAATTGTATGTTTCAATCCAACGGTTGATTTTAAAAATTATTTATTCGAAATGAAGTTATTGAGCGAATGAAGTTATTATTGTGAATGATTTATGTGATTGATGAATGATATTGTTGAGCTATCCTTTTTTTATGCACCATTAACATTTATAAATTTATTTCACCCTTTATTTACTTCCTATGGTGTTCATTACGCCTATGATACAGATACTCGGGTAGGGGAGTCTTAACTGCTGTCAAGTTTGGAGGATAACATAGATGCCTTCTTCGTGGTTTATTGCTTTTGAGTTTATTTTAGTTTTGTTGTCATTCTAATAGTGTAACATCGTGGTGGATTATATATTTCTATATTGTGTTTCGAGTTTTGAGTTAGCTGTTAAAAGGACGGGTTTTATATTTGAAACAATTAAAGATGTTTTTGATGTTTGAAATCCCGTTACTATGTTTTATAATTTTGTTGAATAAAGATGTTTGTTGAGAATGTGTGTAACACCATTTGAGAAATTTATCCATAAGTTTTTATAAATAAAGAGTTTTGGATTTAGGGTGTTATAGATAGTAGTCAGGAAGTCAATTTCAAAAGAAGTTAATGGAATCAAAACCCTCAGTTCATGATCGATGGGAATGAGGGCATAAAAATAGGGAGCGAACGGCTTGCCGAAGGTATCCATGTTGGCCCTCTCTTCCTTTGAGTAGTGTTCCATAATCACATCCTCCTCATGACCTGTGCTGGAGAATTTAATGTCATGACAAAACCCGCTGATCGTATTCGCAGTAGAATACAGAGACACAATGTCTCGAACGTGAATAAGTTTAGCTATCTTTCCTATGGTCGCTGGGGGGAAGAAAAATAAAAGACAAGATGCTTTCACCCTAAGAAAAAAGTGAACTCTTCACTTTCTCCATCGGTGTCCTAGGTTTGTGTAATTTTCTAGAAAAGGGAAATGGGAAAGAAGAAGAAAAGAAAAGGCCTTCCGAAACAATATATGGGAAACCCAATGACACAAGTCATACATTCACCTAATGAGGTAACTGTCATAAGAGACGCGAAATTCTCTACACCTAGAAGACGCGTGTAATAAAGAGATGATAAATAAACTTTCCCAAAGAACGCCATCATGAGGTGCATTAAATTTTATCCTTACTCTTTTTTCCATTAAAACACTCAATAGTGATTGACATTTTGACATCTCAGGATCTAATCAAAAGAAATAGGGTATATTCCTCTATAGTCTAGTTATCTAAGAGGTGAACGAAGGAATAATCGCCTTCAGCTGATGGACTCACCCTAAGCTAATTAAACTATCAACTCGTGAGAGACAAACTATTGACATAAATCATCCATCTCATGCTTATTGACTCTGCAAATCAAATTGCTGATGTTTTTACCAAAACAATACACGGTGGTCCATTTACTAGTCTTGTTGTCAACCTTGAATTTCTTGACATTAGTCCCTAAATCTTTTTTTCAGGCTAACGGTGTTGACGTGGCGAGCTTTGGTCCTTATAGGTGTTAAATGATAACATTTGAAAAAAATGTGGGGGGGAGTCCTTAAATCTTTTTTTCAGGCTAAAAGTGGGGGGGGTCCCTAAATCTTTTTTTCAGGCTAACGGTGCTGACGTGACGAGCTTTGATCCCTATAGGTGTTAAATGATAACATTTGAAAAAAGTGTGGGTAAAGGGGTGTAATACAGTGGGAGAACTGAGTTTTGTTTTGTTTTTTGCAAAACATATTGCGGTTAGCAAGAGTCGCCATCGAATTTTATTTTATCCAATTAGGAAAGGCAAAAAGAACAGGAAAGATCTTTTTAAAGATTTTGAGTTTGGGGGGTAGGTTATACAAAGGGAAGGTATTAGCACCCTTTGTATCCATGGTTATCCATGGGCTCTTAATTGCTTAGCTCACTTTTGTTTAACTCGTTTGATTTGCTTGAAATGTGGTGTGTGTTTAAAAAAACATTTTTGTAAAAGAATTAACTTTGTAATAGTTCTCGTATGAACATATACAAAGTATTATCTTGAAAGATGTTTTGAAAAAAAGTGTTGTAAAAGAATTAACTTTGTAATAGTTCTTGTATGAACGTATACCAAGTATTATCTTGAAAGATAATTTTAAAAAAAACATGAGGTGTGAAAAGTATTTGAAGATTTGAATCGGTTGTGAGCAAGCAATTAGGAACTACATACCCTAAGTTGTAAGGTCTTTCTTGTATTTATGGCTTTCTTTAAGAGATAGTACTATCCATACCATTACTGGGTAGGTAGTCTTATCTATTGGATGTGAAGGGACAAGCGTAGGGTCGTCGTATGGTCATAGAAGGCAGCATGTAGAAATATCTTAGCATTCGAAAGGGACTATCATCATTTTCGTAAGCAACTCGAGGGACTAGATCATATTTCGTAGGCAACATCGAAGGGTCATCGATGGACTATGATCTTTATATCAAAGGGACTATGATGATATTAGGGCTAGACTTTGATTAAAACCTAAATCTAATTTAATGAACCTAATTACTTAATTAATTATATACATTAATTTTAATTAAAACCTAATGACTAATTGATTTTAATTAAAAAAACCCTAAAATTTAATCAAATTCTAAACCCTAGGTTAATCAAAAATCATGTCAAAATTAATCAAAAGCTAAAAAGAAAATAATTGTTTTTTTATGATTTTTAATTAAAGGAATTAAATGCCCTAATTGAAATTAATTAAATAAAGTTAGTTAAATAAAATTAAGAGGGAAAATTAATAGGTTAATTAAAAAACTAATCCTGATTTATTTATTTTTATTTTATTTGATTAATAAAATTAAAAAAAGAAATAGAAAAGAATGGGGAAGAAGAAGGAAATTGGGAAAAAAAATAATGAGGACACCAAGGTTTAAACCCTTGTCCTATGGTTTAGGAACACATACTCCTTGCCAAACGCGCTACATACTTAAGCTGATAGAGGTACCACCACCAATCAACAAAAACGAAAACATGAGTTAGTGGATAAAATTCAAAGTAAAGTCAAAGTGGGTCCACCAACTTAAGTGAAGACCAATAAAAGCGCGTGGGCTGGTCACACAAGCAGTCAAATCGTCATCCTTACTATTCATCTTCATCCTTACTATTTAGTAAATATAGTTAAATATTTTAACTATTTAATATCTCAAGTATCAAAATATTTTGTGTTGAAATTTTTTACATGAATTTTTTTTAAATGTTTAAACATATTTTTAAAATATAATTGAATATTTCAACTATTAATATTTGAATTATTAATACTTGATAAATTTAATAACTAAAATATTAATAATGTATATACTCCCTCTGTTCCATAATAAGTGTCGCATTTGATAAAATTATTTGTCCCAAAATAAGTGTCGCTTTAAGTTTTCAATGCAATTTTAATTTTTATCTTCCAATTATGCCCTCTAATTAATACTGTTAATTTATTATTCTCTCACTTTACATTTATGATCATTCAAATATACCAATAATAAACAAGGATAGTTTTGTAAAAATACGATTCTCTCTCTTTCATTTATTCCATTTTCTTAATCTGTGTGAAATGACCAACTATGACATATATCATGGGACAGATGGAGTATTAAATAGTTTATATATTTAATAAATTTATCCACTATTAATATTTAAAATAGTTTAAAATATTAATAGTTGAAATATTAAATAGTTTATATATTCATTAGTTTATAAATTTAATAATTAAAACATTAAAAGTTTATATATTAAATAGTTTATATATTTCAACTATTTATTAAATATTTTTACTATTTAATATCTCAATAATTAAATAATTCAATTATTATATATTAAATATTTATTTCATAATATTTCAACTATTGAATTAGTATATTTATTATCAAATATTTCAATAACTTCATAATATAGTTAATTATTAATTAAAATGTTTCAAACTATTTAATATATTTAATATATAAATTATTGTATATTATCATTTTTTAGAATAAAACAAAAACTAATATTCAAAATAAAACAAAATCTATTTCAAACTAAATTATTGCATTATGTAATATATGCATTTGCATTGCTATTGTTAAATAGGAAGCTTAAGTGGTGCAGTGGAAAGGCATGTTTGTTATATGCATGAGGTGAAGGGTTCGAGTTTTAGAAAATTTTGGCATTTAACATCTAACACTCAAATAATTAAATGATAAAAAATCTTAATTGCAACTTTGATCCTCTTATTTATCACTTTTCTTGATTTTGGTCCCTCCACTTTAAAAAACACTATTTTAGTTCCTTTTTTAAGTTTTCAGATGAATTTTGGTCCCCCTTTGAATCTGGATGAGTTTTTGTATGACATGGTGTAACACCCCGATTTTCACTATTCAATGATTTAGTGTTATTTTGATATTTTGTTGGTTTATTGGATGAATTTTCTTTGATGTTATATGATGATTGTGATATCGGAGGGTATGTATCCTTAGAATAGAGGGTAGTGACTGTGAATTAAAAGTTGCAGAATTAAATAAATATAATTAGTTCTAATTATTCATTTGATTTAATTTATTAGAAAACTAGATGATGTAATATGATTTGAATAAGAATTATTATTGAGGTTTAATAATAATAATAATAATATTAATAATAATAATAATAATAATAATAAGAGAGTAAATGAGTAAATAGTTAGTGGGCCTATGTTGTGTTAGCATAAAGAATATTGGGGGGTGTTTATTAAGCCCATTAGTGAAGTTTAAAGTTAGTGAGGAGTTAAATAAAAATAAGAAAGAAAAAAAGAATGGAAAATAGAGAATTTGGAGAGAACGTAAAAAGAGAAGGTTTTCGTGAAAGCGGAAAAGATGCACAAAGAGGTTAAGGCAAGGATTCCATTGAAAATGTAGAGAACCGTTAATCCAAGGTAAGGGTGTGGTTCTAACTCTATAAGATTGGGTATGATGATTTGTATGTAGGAATGAGTTTTTTGGGTTTTATTGATAACTTAGGTTTTGAAGGGGAATTATATGGAATTAATAAAAATCAATGCATGTTGATAACGATTCTTGTTGCTATGTGTTGTATGGATAGTGTATGGCTTATATTGCATGAAGTTTGATGTTGTTGTTGTGTTTCGTAAAAATTCGTATTTTGACCGTAAAACGAAGAATTCTATGAAATTGATAAAATTGATGTTAGTGATGATTCTTGTTGATATATGTTGTATATGTGTTGTAGAACTTATATTGCATGAATTTTGATGTTGTTGTTGTGTTTCGTAAAAAAATCGTATTTTGACCGTAAAACGAAGAATTCGATGAAATTGATCAAATTGATGTATGTTAGTGATGATTCTTGTTGATATATGTTGTATATGTGTTGTAGAAGTTATATTGCATGAATTTTGATGTTGTTGTGTTTCGTAAAAATTCGTATTTTGACCGTAAAACGAAGAATTCTATGAAATTGATGTATGTTAGTGATGATTTTTGTTGATATATGTTGTATATGTGTTGTAGAACTTATATAGCATGAATTTTGATGTTGTTGTTGTCTTTCGTAAAAATTTGTATTTTGACCGTAAAATGAAGAATCTATGAAATTGATATATGTTAGTGATGATTCTTGTTGATATGTGTTGTATATGTGTTATAGAACTTATATTGCATGATTTTTTATGTTATTATTGTGTATGTTTGTATGATGATGTTTTGCGATGACAAAGAAGTGATGGCCTATGTTGGCATTTGTTGAAGGCTTATGCCTTCTGGTTGCATAATTGTTGTCGCTGATGTTTAGTTGATGTTGTTGCATTTTATGATGTCGCATTATTGAGTCTCATACATTGCATTTTTAAGTTGTCCTGGATTGACAAAAACACATTGGCCTGGATTGGCAAAAACATGTTGGCCTGGATTGGCAAAAAGATGTTGGCCTAGATTGGCAAAACTATGATATCCTCAATCTCATCGTGTGGATTGAGTGCAAATTACGATGAAGGTGTATGCCTTGTTGATGCCTCTATTTATTGGCAATTTTGTGATGAGGGTGTATGCCCTATTTGTACCACATGCATTCGCATAGTCATTGGTCTAGTTGCATTTTACATAATGATGAATGATGATGAGTTGTTTGATGATGAATGATGATGAGCTGTTTGGTGATGAATACTTGTATAATCGATGATGTGATGATGGATTAGATGTTGTAAAATAATAGTATACTACTTGTTAATAAATGACGTGGATGTGTTGTGAGTGGTGAATCGTGTATGACTCTATTCTCATATACTTGTTATCATACACTTTCTTTTCTTATATTGTTATGATATCTCACCCCTTCTGTTTGAATGTTACCCCTATGTTGGTAACGCGCAGGTAATCTGAAGTAGCTTGAGATTGAGGTTAGCCGAGGAGATTGTTTCATAGTGAGTAGAATGAGTCGGTGTCAGCTTTGATTGTAACACTGGGGTAAATTGCGTTTGTTTTGTTATGTTGGGAGTAAAACCCTTGTAGAACTCCACTTTATTGTATTTATTGGATGATGTTTGTTGAATATTGATTTATGATAATTATAACTTATGTTGAAGAGTTAAGAGTAAAAATTGTTGATGTTTTTCCGCTGTGAGTAAATGAAATGAAGTTTAGATATGATGAATATATAATTATGTATTGCGTATCTTGTTATATGAGCATATGTGATGAATGAAGGTGACATCCTAATTGTCTAATTGCTTTAATTCCTTCTATTTATTTTATAAAATTATTGAGGGGGAATTAGGGTGTTACACATGGCATTATTTTTTATGACGTGTCAGTACCATGTCATTCAAATATTAATATAGTTCGTTTAATTTTATTTCATAATTATTTTAATGTTTATTTTTTGCAAATAATATTTAACAATATTAATATTTACATAAACCCTAATCTTTCCCCTATTTATCCTCACTACAGCGCCTCGGTGAAGCATAAAATGTCTTCCCATCTTCTTCTTCAGTCTCTAAATCTAGCGCCTGAAACAAATTTCTCCTTTGTATGTTGGTGTGGGCTTGAGTCTGTAACAAGTATGTCTGAGATAAATTTTTCCTTTGCCTCAACAAATCAGTCCGGTGCAAGAAGAAGAGGGAGTAAATGTTGGTGTGGGCTTGAGTCTCCATTGATGACGTCATGGACTTACGAGAATCCAGGAAGAAGATTTCAAGGTTGTGGTAACTTTAAGGTGATGAAGAAAAAAAGTTATAATTACTTTCAATGGTTTGATGAAGACATGAGCAACAGAGCTAAAGATTTGATTAGAACTTTGAAGAACAAGAATGACGAGATTGCGAATTTATTTAGGGACACCAAGAATAGTAAAGATTTGCTTAATATGAAGATTAAGTTAATGTCTTGTTTTGTTGGTTTATGTATGGTGTTTGTATTATTACTTGTGTTTGCATTGGTGGCAACACATGTACTCAAATGAAGTTGGTTGTATGGTCTTAAGTGAAATTAGATGCAATGGCATTTCTCTTCTATGTACTTTAGTTGCAATTGTTGTGTAGTAAATTTATCTTCTGTTGTAATAGTCTTCTGTCATATGTCTATTGTTTTGTACTTTAATTTCTCTTCTAATGTAATAGTATCTTGTCATATGTCAATTTTTGTGTATTAAAAATGTGCAATTGTTGTATACTTTAATCTGTTGCCATAAGTTTGCAATTGGTGTATACTAAAAAATTTTGCGATAATTTTCTCATAAATTAAAGGTTAACAACAGCATAATTTTCTCATAAATTAAAGGTTAACAATACCATAATTTGGCCATAAATTAAAGGTTAAAAACACCATAATTTGGCATAAGTAAAAGCTTAACCGCACCCATAATTTGGCATTTCACGCCATAATTTGTAACCATAATTTGGCCATAATACCACCATAACAAAGCACCTTACTGTTTGGGCATTTCACAAAACTTAACACCCTAATTTTTACATAACAATGCACCTTAATATTTGGGTATTTCACAAAATATAACAGTCACATAACAATTTAAGCATGACCCAAAAATTTTGGTCATTACAAAAGAGATAACAAACAACATAAAACAAACAGCAACATAACAAAGTAACTATTCTTGGATTGATGGCGGTGCTTGTGATCCTCCTTCAGTAACTGTTTGTCCAGCCACTTTGTCAACCTTTTTTTCTCCTTTTTATTGCCATATTTAGGAATCTCTCTCTCTCTCCGCTTCTCTCTTCCCTTTACATGTTCGCTTGTTATGGCCAAAACTTTTGCATTTCTTGCACTTGACAGTTCGAAGACTTCTAGGAAGTATACTTTTTATTCTCGGTTCATCATTTGCCTGGTTATGTGGATGACCGATAGACCTCCTCATGACTGGAGGGTTGATTGGGTTAGTAATATTAATAGGCCATAGTTGTGGACCATTAGTTGGCATAACGATATGGCCATATGTAGCCAACATACTAGACTTCCTATTCACATATAAACCATGCATGAGTAATTTAAAATGTTAGGACCGAGGAAAATACAATGAGAAGGTGTTACCTATAGTATGATGAAACAAAATCTTCGGGCTCCTTCTTGGTGTACCATATGCAAGCGATAGCATGGCAACAAGGGATTCCGGTTAAGTCTCACCTCCTACAACCACACTTCTTTTGCAGCAAGTTAACAGAATACGTCTCAACATCGTTTGAAAACCCAAATGTAGCCAACTCATCATCGGAATGCCATGTTGCAATCCATCATTCTTCTTCCCTTTTGTTTTTTCCAAGACTTTTTGAACATTAGGACTTGTTACACCTTTGTACCTACCTAATTTCTCCTTTTGAGTTGAAATTCTAACTATTATGTAATGTTTGATTCCCTCGAGCAGTGAAATGATTGGCTTGTCTCTAAATTTCAACATCGCTCAATTTAAAGCTTCACACATGTTGTTGACATGCAAATTACACTCCGTGTATATCTTGAAATGCGATTTACTCCAACAAGCAGCAGGCACATCCATCATGTCCTTCCAAGCGTTTGGATTGAGCTATTTCATCAAATTCATTGGTCTTTCCCATCCAGGTATTGTTGTGGCCCTTGCTGCCCTCCATAACAATTCCTTCATGGCTATCCCACAATATTTCTTCCTCCAATTTCCATACAAGTGTTTAACACACAACCTATGTTCAACATTTTGGCTTGTTTCTAGAATAGCTGGCACCAAACCCTATACATACGCAAGTCATGTAATTGTAAGACATATGCAAGGCATTAGTAATTTTAATACAAGCATATTTTAAAGAGATAATGTAACAATAAAACTAACCTTTTGTTGATTAGATATAAATTCGTAATCCATGTGTTGAATGGAGTGCAAGTCTTCAAGTAATAACTTAAGGAACCATTGCCAAGAGCCCTTTGTTTTATCTTCCACAACGACATAAGCGATTGGATAAATCTTGTTATTTCTATCCTTACCAACATCACCTATTAATTGACCTCTGGAATCCCCTTTTATGAAACAAGCATCCGATCCAATTAAAGGCCTACGAGTGGTTGCAAAGGCCGCCTTACAACATTTTAAGCATACATATATTCGTTCAAAAACAGGTCCAACATTTGAATCATCACACTTAATTTTAACAGTATAGTTTGGATTTGACTTTAAAAACTCCTCAACATAACTCCCAAGATGGTTGAACTGTTCACGGCCAGCCCCTTGAATCAATTATATAGCTTTTCTCCTGGCTCTATAAGCTTGATGGCTTGACAGCTTCACCCCCATCTCTTAACACCTTCTGCAATCAACCCTTTGGTTTTCATTTCAGGAGTGTGTCTTAAGGTATCCACAAATTTGCAAGTTAACCATTGTGTTGTCGCTTGTCTATTCTTGGGTGTCCTATAACAACTATGTTGATTGGTGAAACTAACTAGTTGCCAAAATTGGTTGGTAGACTTCATGTTAAACCTAATATGAAATGGACAACCTTCAATGCATTTGACAACCACTCTCTTCTTGTCATTTTTCTTGATTACAATATTCTTATTCATCTCCATAGAAAACTCCTTTATGGCATCTTTGATTTGCACTTTATCCTTAAACATCATCCCTACTTCCAGTTTTGTAGTTTCTTTAAAAGTTGGGAACTTTTCCGTATGAACTTCGTCATCACTATCCGGTGGAGTATGAAGCACATCCGAATCACATTCGTCATCAGAAATACCATGCATCATTGAAGGTTTTTCTGTTGTAATCGTAGGGAGAATTGTCTGTCAATCAACAACAACAACATGATCTAATTCCAACTCATCTAAGTCAGCTTCATCATCTTCCTCATTATCCTCACTACACATGTTATAATCTAGACCTATTTCACTATCTTCTTCATTGACCTCCACATTTTCTTCTTCACTAACTTCTTCATTAGTACCCTCTACATTCTCTTCTTCACTTCATTAGTAACATCAACATTTTTCTCTACATTTGCTCCTTTATAATTAACCTCAACATCTTCCTCTACATTTTCTCCCTCACCATTAACCTCCATATTTTCCTCAGTAGTTTCCTCTACATTTGCTCCATCACCATTAACCTCCACACTTTCATCCTCAAAAATAACATCATCAATAGAAATTTCTTCAACTTTATGTCCAACATAGATGTCAATGAGTTTAAATCCTCTAACATCTTCCACTAACCTTAACACATTATTGTTGCTATTTAGAGGCCGAAGTCCACGTGAAAAGGAAAAGTTGGGGTTCCAGTACCATAAGCACTTTAGGTTACAGTACCCTTCAGCTTTGACCAAGTCTTCAATTTGCATATAGAACAGAAAATCCACATCCCAGTCCCAATCCATTTCATTAACAAGCTCACCAACATAAAACTTCACTGGATTATCTACAAAACGACCCCGATGATGTAACCTAAGTTGACAAGTTGGGTGTCGGATGGCCTGCAATAGAACATGACAGATTCAAAAACAATACAACATTTCAAAATAAATAATGATACCACAACACAATCAGGCATTTCAACAATTTTAGGGACCACAACAATTTCAATGACCACAACAACTCAAAATAAATCGCAACATCAAATTTGGGAGCACTGCAAATTGGATCAACGAAGTTGGGACCACAACAAATACAAACAAAACGCAGAAACAAATGGCAGAAGCAAATTTTGGGGATTCAACTCGTATAAACTAAACACATGAACAAATGGTAGAAATCGCTTATACAAATCGATCGAATCAGAAAGCGAATCGAATCACATCAGAAAACAAATCAGAAAACAAATCAGAAAACTCTAAAGAAGCAACGTTGGAAATACTTACCTCGAAACGTAACTTGGGTCTACCATACCAATCGAATCAGAAAATGAATCGTAGAAATGCCTTGTTGTATCGTATGCTTGTCTTCTTCGTGGTGATGGATTGTATTAGTTAGGGTTCATCGTGGGTTGTATCGTAGGTTGTGTTTCTTAGAAAACCTAATCTTGTGTTCTTCGTTGATGAAATATGTGCTATACTAGTTTTGTAATTTTAATTCACTTCGGTTTAAATTAATTGGTAAAATATAATTATATAAACATTGTGTTAATATTTAATGGATTAAAATGATGTGGAATAAATATTACATGTCAACTCAACAAAAAATGTGCCATGTCACTAAAAATAGACACCAGATTGAAATGGAGGCCAAAATTCATTTGAAAACTTAAATAATGACTAAAATAGTGGTTTTTAAAGTGGAGGGACCAAAATCAAGAAAAATGTTAAATAGGGAGACAAAAGTTACAATTAAGCCTAATGAAAAAATAGCCTATGTGAAATATATCAAAAATGAAAAAGAAAATAAAAAACTATCACGTCATCACCATTAGCCACTTAGGCTTTTTTAATGGAATCAGTTTTAGAAAATTTTGGCATTTAACATCTAACACTCAAATAATTAAATAATAAAAAATTAGCCTATGTGAAATATATCAAAAATAAAAAGCTCGCCACGTCATCATCGTTAGCCACGTAGGTGTTTTTTTAAAGGAATTTTAATGTTAGGGACTAATGCCAACAAGAAATAGACATATAGGGATTTGAACATTTTGGCATTTAACATCTAATACTCAAATAATTAAATAATAAAAAATTAGCCTATGTGAAATATATCAAAAATGAAAAAGAAAATAAAAAGTTCGCCATGTCATCATCGTTAGTCACGTAGGTGTTTTTTTAACGGAATTTTAATGTTAGGAACTAATTACCAACACAAAAACTCGCTAATTTACATTAAGCTAAGCAGAAGATTATTCTATATAAACTAACTATTCTTATATGTAACGAGATTAATTCTCAATTAGGAAAAAACAATAATAGACTGCAAAGAGTTAAGATAATACAAGTCATATATTAACATTCTTCAATTTTTTATATTCATCATTTGTTCCACCCAAAACCACTTTTCAATTTGTTTTTTACTTCGTGCTTCTTGATTCGCGTTGTTTGTAGATGCAGTAGGCCATTAAGTTATTATTTTGTACATATTGGTTGTTAAGCACTGATTCATAGATGCAGTAGGATCACAACTTCAAAGTTTTCAAACTGAAAATTGAAAAAATATTTTTAATCAATTGGTTGTGGTCTAAAATCTCTAACAATGGAAGAGTACTTAAATCATTGAATGCAAGTGAACATGACAAGATTATATAAAAGTTAATTATTTTATAACAAAAGTTATTTTCATAAGTTATATTAAAGAGCTAATAAAAATAAACAGAATAATTCATGGACATGTCATACATTGTTTTCAAACAGTCTCATAGTTAACAGTATGTGAATAGGGGTCAAAAAATTCCGATGCCGGGAATCGAACCCGGGTCTCCTGGGTGAAAGCCAGATATCCTAACCGCTGGACGACATCGGATTGATACAATAGTACGAAAATTAAAACATTATACTTGTTAAAACAACTTCTCGTCACATTCATACTGTAACCTAATAAATACAGATTTTATCTCCATAATAAAAACTTTCTACTTTTTAATAATTTATTTTTTCTTTGTTTTATACTAAGCTGAAGCTCAACCTACTAATGAAATGCACTCCAACTCAAGAAGAATTCACTTCCAATTTATTTTATTGTCCAAGTGAATAGGAGATACTAAACTATGATTGCAGAATGGAGATTCACTTATTTAATAAGGAGTTAACTCATATCTAAAAGATTGTGGAGTTAAATATCTTTGTAAGACTATGATTAATATATTAATTAAGAATATAATTTGAAAAAAATTTAAATAATTCAAATACTTTCTCTGTCTCATTACAAGTATCTCCACAATATTTGTCTCTCTTAACTCACATAATTACTCCACAAATTAATAGGAATGTTTTGGTAAATAAAATTTATTTTATCATTTAAATCAACAAAATTTATTTTATCATTTAAATCAATAAAATTAATTATTCTTTAAGAATTATTCAGATCATATATGTGATATTTTTTATGAGAAGAAAAAAAGTATCTAATAATTGTTGCATTAAAGAAAAAATGTAATAACTGTTCTTAAATAATACTCCCACCATTTTTATTATAAGTTATTTTGGACTTGTCACATATTAAAAAGTAGTGTTTTAAAAACAGGATAGGATGGTCGGACTGGTTGAATCGGAAACCGGCTAGATAACCAATCTGGTTCAATTATTGAATCGGATATGTCATTGAACCGGTATGAACCGGTTAAAATTGGTGTAAATCGCTAAAACCGAAAAAATCGACGGTTTTTATGAACCGGTGGTTTAGTTTTATTTTAACAACGCCATTTTAATTATTTTAATGAAAAATAAAGATGTTGTGGACGGTTGACTTTGTTGCATATGATTTTGATATTACGGAAGGAAATCCCAACATTTAAGCAATTTTTCTTCCTTTAAATTAAATTTAGTAGACAATGAAAAAAAAATTATTTAGTTATAAATTATTTAATTATATATTATTTAAGTAGATTATCTTGCGATTAAAGTTTGTTTGCAGTTCTACGTTATAATTTTGTACTACTTTATTATGTGTGATATCTATGTTTAAAATTTGAATTTAAATTAGAAACTTGTAAATTTATTTATGACATGATATTTTCAAAAAAATTAAGTGCTAAGTTATATTTTTTAGAGACTAAATCATCTGGTTTGACATGTTTTATACCTATATAATTTTGTTATAACGACTGGTCTATTGAACCGAGTTATCCGGTCTAATCCGGTTTAGTCATGCGGTTCGACCAGTGACCCAGTGGTTCGACCAATAAACCAACGACTCAATACTCTCATTGATTTGATGCCCGGTTCGATTTTTAACCGTTAAAAAATGTAATTAACTTTGTATGAGAAGGAGAAATTAAAAAATATTTTTTTAAATTTGTTTTCATTAATATTTTCTTTGATCCTACTAATAAGACTGGAAAAATGAATCCTATGGGTGTGATTATTTCAAGTTATGAAATAACATTCCTTGGAATCATATTCCCAGGATTCTTATTTCTAGGAATAATATTCCTATCTATGGTTTAGCTAACAATAATATTTTTTGGGAACGTTTACATATTTTATTTAATTTTAAAATTATAAAAAATAAAAATAAATATTAATGTGAATACTAGTGGGAAGTTGTAGTTAGTTAACTTTATTCTCATAGGAATGTTAGATTCTCACCCTTTATACATGAGAATAAATATAAGAAAAGTCATGTGTAAAATAATTTCTGGGAATAAAAAGTACCTAGAACAATTTTAAAAAACTTGAAACAAACATGAGATTTTTGTATTTCCCATATCATATTCTCGGGAATATTATTTTTATCCATGAAACAAACACACTCTATAGTATTGGAAACGATAAATTTAAAATTTGAAAAGAGGTAGGATGATAAATATTTAAAAGTATAAAAAAAAATACCGTAGATAATTTTATAATATTGTAAAATAACATATATTTTAGTATAATGTTTTTTAAAGTGACTTATAATTAAAAAAATAAAGGGAAATGAGTATTTAAAATTAATCAAAGGATTTAGATTTAGTTGAATGACGGACTATAGTAGTATAACACCCTAATTTTTAGTGCTCATGACCGTCTTTAAATTAGATTCTTTTTCTTTTTCAAAATGGTACAACTTAGAGAGTTTCATATATATAGTTCACAAAAGAAGTAAATGGACCTTTTTCAAAATGGTACAACTTTGAGAGTTTCATATATAGTTCACCATAAGTAGTGTCAAGTGCCTATCATAGAAATTATGCAATTCATATCTATGAAAAAACTTCATCAAGCAATTTAAGGATAAAGAGTTACGAAGTATTGGGTGTGGCAATGTGAAAAAAACCCAACTGAATCAGAGTTTAATGCTCAAATCGAAGACACTTAATGAAAAAACATAGAGTTATCTCTATAAATTATAGTGGTCCAAGATTTATGTCTACTCTTGAATTTACACAATGGCAGTCAACTTAACGTTTCTTTCTACTTTATTTAGTTTGTCTCCTGAATTTGATGGCATTATCAAATGTTTTGTTTTTAAGTTATAATTGTTGTTACAACTTTCTTTGCAATTTTATAGCACTTTGTTTGTTTTGTTGATTATATTTTGGTGATACCAGATGTTTTAGATTTTAAAGTTTTATTTGTTAGTATAATGTTTTAAAATTTGATGACACTATAATATTTTAAATTTGATGGTATATCTATAATGTATCTGATGGTAATTTAAAATTTTTGCTTCCTGGTTTCAATTTGATGGTACTATAAAGTATGATTGAACATATGGGACTAACATGGCCGAATTAAATTTTATAAGAGATTAAATAGGATTTTTTTTTAGAGGTCAAAATGTATTAAGTATTGTTAATAATAAAAAAAATATATTGATATAATTTTGTAAAAGATTAAATAGAATTTTTTTTCAGAGGTCAAAATGTATTAAATATTGTTAATAATAAAAAAATATATTAATATAAGATTATTTGTGAGTTAAAATATGAAAAATACAGTGGGTTGTCCACTAACCAAGCGGAAGAGACTAACATGACTCAATTAAATTTTACAAAGAATTAAATTGATTAATTTGGACTTTCTAATTTTTGTGAATGACTAAAATAGGTCTTCACTCTTCATTATTTAATTATTATTATGCTTGATTGACGGTGCATTATAAATTAAATCATTAGTGTATTTGAATTTGGAAAATAACTTGGGAGATAAAAAAAAAATGATAAACATTCAACAAACCAAAGTTTCACAATAGTTTACTTTTTTCTTTAGTTTTCTTTTCTCAAGGCTCGAACTAAGAAGTAAAAGGCACCTTTGCACAATAAGAACTTCTGCATTAATCAGGTAAAAAAACTATAAAGCCCATTATACCAAGTATTACATGGAATCTTGTTTTTCCTACTGAAACCTTTACTATTAGTCTTGTATAGGTCAATATCTAAAAGAAATGAACTAGAACTATATGATACACAAGCAAATGCTGCAAGGGATTACCCAATACTTTAACAGAATGCAGCCTAAACTCTGCTAAGATGTAAATAAATACAAGGAGCCTGAAATTTTCATGCACATGACCCCTTTCATTGAAGCAGCGAAATTCTACTGTTCTACTGTGATCATCCAACTGCCTCCAATGCAACACTGAAATACATAATTCATATATAGCGATTAAACTGTTTTACCCGTATAACAGTTAATCCTTCTCAATCAGATCTCTCTAGCTCCCGGAATTTTTTATCCCATTCGTTAGCTTCAAATTCTTGCTCAACAAAGTCCTTGTCAGTACTATACACAATTTGATCCTGCCCTATCACTGTCTTTTGAGCCATGTCCCGTGCGTTGAAAATCTGAAAACATAAAGCATTGTCTCAGAAAGAATGTCTAGAGTAAAATGCAAAATCCCAATGCACAGCTAGCTACCTTTTCTCAAACCAGACAAATGAAGAACCAGAGGAAGTAAGTATATAAAAACTACGAGAAAATACAAAGAAATGTTGCTGCCAAGGGTTGAACCCTGAATCAGCAGCTCGCACCCACCAAGCCCAACTACCAAATATCAGTGGAGCAATCATCCAAAAATAATATGTACATGAAATAGAATTCTTTAATATAATGAAATGGAAAATCCATTCAGGAAACCATTTCTGAAATTCATTTACATAGTCACAGGGCAATTTAAAGGAATGCCTATAAACCATAAAGAACAAGATTACGATAAACTAAAGTCAAATGTTTTACAGTCTTAGAATTCTGGTTGGGCCTAACTCAAACCCCACAAAACTGATTAGTAAGATGTTTTACATAGTCTTAGAATTCTGGTTGGGCCTAACTCAAACCCCACAAAACTGATTAGTAAGATGAGGGATGCTCATCACTTATACACACTACTTAGGCCATATCTTTACTTGTGTGGGACTAAACCCACCCCGTCACACACAACAAAGGTGCTAGAGGTTGCAATGAAGGCAACCCAAATGCCACAATTAAGGCGGGGCTAGGGGCAGACTGTAATTAAGGCAGAATTTGCAACACACCACCTCACGGCCTGGCCACTTAGAATCTAAGCAAGGCCTAATTCAACCCCCACAAAACATTCTTTTAAGATGATAAATGTCACCACTTATAAGAACTTGTTAGCCAATATATAATAGTGCAGAGGTAACATGTATAAGAGAAATATTAGATGGAAGAGATTTATTGTATTAATGGAATAGTGAAAACAGAAATACAACCTGCATAAGTGCTCCTCAGTCAGAGAAAAGACTCTCACTGCCTAACCGTAAAAGTGAACACAATTGATTTGCTGCACAACTAATTCCCCCTCCTGCCCTTTTATATTGGGAATATCCTAACTGACTGACAGCATGGCAGCACCTGTCCTTCATGCTCTCTTTCTTTTTCTTACGTGCATACACTCTCCATTATTTGGGCTTTTTATCAATAACACCCACTAACACATCCCCAGCACAACTAATGGGCCCAGCCCTCCTATCAATATCTTTATGGGATGTGTGTGGAACCCTCACACCCAGGCTCCCAGCAAAATTAAGGTGCTAGAGATCACAATGAAGGCATCCCAAATGCTACAAATCAATTAAAGCGGCTAGGGGAAGACTGCAATTAAGGCATAATACGAAACACCTAGGCTCAATGGGCTTAGGGTGTGGGTGATGAGAGGGAAACCCAACAATGGATCTAAAATTGGCTCTGATACCATACTAGAATCTAGACTTAAGGACTAATTCAACTCCAAAAACTAGCTTTAGAAGTAGTGAGGGATGTCCGCCACTTACAATCACTACTTAGGTCATATTTCTAGGTAATGTGGGACTAAACCCACCCCCTCACACCCAACACAATGAAGGTATCGGAAGCCGCAAAGATACCCTAAATTCCGCAATTAAGGCAGCTAGAGGAGGACTGCAAATAGGGCATAATTTCCATCATAAAGCAAGAAATAAGAATGAAAATAGTTCTAAATTTGGTAGAATATTTAGGTCCTAAGTCTCAAGGTTGCCTATAGGTCCTCTAAAGAAATGCATAAATATCTTTTTTGACCAAGAAAATTGTGTTTTTAATCCTAAATCCTAATAAAGATAGCGCTTTTTACTTTTGGTCATTGCTTTCTGTCCTGTAATATCTGTTATCCTGGAATCGTTCTTTATAATATGCAGACCACGTTGATTTAAATCCTCACAACATATAAGGTGTATGACCCAGATATTTCGGTGACTAGAACAAAATAACAATCACCAAAAGTGAAAAATGGTAGACTTCTAGGCTATGTTTGAGAGTTTGGAGGGGAAGGGAGGGGAGGGCTTTGGAAAATAGAAGGAATTGAGTGAAAATGATAAAAAGATTTTGGGTAGGAGGGTTTTGGAGGGTTTGAGTTTATTCATAACACCAAAAACCCCATAAAATGGGGGAACTCAAAAATTGTATTGAAGGAGGGCTTTGGAGGGTTTTGAAGGGCTTACATAAATTTTCCAAATATCTTTTAGGTTGTTATACTATTTTGAAAATTAAAAATTTAGTAATGATAATAACTCTTTTATCATTCTAAACAAATTCATTTTTTCAAAAAATGTCAAATATTTTCCTATATTTTTTTAAAATTTTGTTTTTGGAGGCCTTCTCAAGGAAATATTCATTTCAATTTTATTGTTGTTTCAAGCAGAGAACAACATCTGAATAGTTAAACTAGTTGTTTCAAGCAGAGCACAACATCTGACTAAGTATGGAGGCAGTTTGTAAAAGTTCATCGTGGTTGGTTTGATTTTCTATTGTAAAGGGTATCATTTGTAACAAGCTTAAAGCTTAATAAGCTTCAGCTTGAGGGGGAGAGTTAAAAACTTAAAATAATATAAAATATTTTATAATATCTTTTATATTAATTCAAAGTATCTTAGAATATCTTTTAGCATCAGATTTGATATAAGTTATTACTATCATGATTTGTTCTTCTTACTTTAGGATCGAGTCTATGTATCCCTATAAATAGGAATTGGTAATTGATTTTTTATGTCAAATAAATAACTGTTATCAATAATATTTTTCTCTCATCTTTACAAATAATCACAAATTCAACAATAGTAAATAAAATATTAGAGACGGTGCTAATATGCTATCCATGATATCTAGCACAGACGAAAGTTTTGAATTTTATGCTCATAATTTTCTAATTTTGCAGGGAAAATACATGAGCATACCTTCTGCGTCAATGAAATGTCAGGCAATTCAAGTACTCGTGCACACTGCTGCCTAGCTTTGTTTCTCTTTTCAATGTTAGAATTCCTTTTCCGAACAAAAAACCACCGAACCAAAGGAATTGCAAAGAAGGAACCAGCATAAATCTGCATATATTATCATTCAGTGCATGGAGACAAAAGTGAAACCATTGCAGATAATAACAATAACAAAGACTCCTCTCTATATAGAGAATTTTTTAATCTTGGGACTCCCCAATTCGATAAATTCTCATGAAGCACGCAAGGAAAAATAATTATCAAAAGAATCTTGCAATTAACTACAAGTTTTTTAAACGAGTTATTGTATAAAATAGAATATCACTTTTTTTATAAAAATAGTTGCTGAACCCTGGACCAGCACCTTACACCCATTTAACTCAACTTAATTGTATAAAGTAGAAGTTAATCCAAACTTGGCCTTAGTGCAGCATAAGTGCAGATGGGTTGCCAAGCTATGAGCATATTATTTATACTATAATTTTAATTTTCTCATCACTTTCATCTTATCTCACATTTAATTTAAGGATTAAATTCATATATACAGAGTCAGTGTACAAAAGTCAAAAATGGAACGCATAAAATTTGCAGAAAAAATGGGTTCAACCTCAAAAATGAGAGGTAGAGAAATACAAAGAGAAAAGTGAGGAAGGGCGGACAAGGAAAGAGGAGGAAGAAATAAGAGAAAAGGAATATGAAGTTAAATTAGAAAAGAGTGATGGTGGAAATTTTGAAAAAGAATAGAGGATATTTTTGTCTAACAGGAAATTCACGTGGTTGATAGGTATGGTAAGGTTTATGTGAGAAAAAGACAAAAGGGCAAGGAGAGAGAGCAGAATCTTTTATAGTGGGTGCTGCACATGGGCCTGCCAGCTGGCAGTAGATGAGTGGAGAATAATTCCTAGGTTTCAGTATTTAATGATTGGCTGCAGCAATCATTAGGGCAGGCAGAAATTAGTAGTGGATATACCACATGGGAGAGACTAGGCCTCTCTAAGAGCCTCCTTTTTCTTTCTATCTTTTCTGCATTTTTTCTACAGCTTTCTACTTTTATTTGTAACCCTAGATCCCATTTGAACTCTAGAGAAATTCAAATAAAAGTCAGTCTTTTCTTATATTATCCTGTTTCTGTTATTTCCCTATTTAGATATTAAATTGATCCTATCAATTTGGTATCTAGAGCCTTGGTTTCATTACACAGTGAATGGTCATTACTAGAAGCATCATGGAAAACAGAGTTGACATGATTGAAGAGAGAATGAACAATTTCGAAGGAACCTTAGATCAAATCAGACTGCTGGTTCTGGAACAACAAGCGAAACCCCAAGTCACAATGGAGCAGATACGCCAACTGCTTCAGGATCGACCACGAAGGACACATAGATATGGGAGCGAGCACGAGTACGACGATGAGGAAGGAAGTGAGAGAAGCACTGTGTCACGTGATTCTCGACACAGGAACCATCGTCACGGCGGCGGAAATGGGTCTCGGTTTCTAGGAAGCAGACGAAGGTTGGAGATCCCAATCTTTAAGGGAGATGACGCGTTTGGGTGGCTGGTTCGCGTAGAGAGGTATTTCCATTTGAATGGAGTGCGAGTACGCGACAAGCTAGATGCAGTGGTACTAGCCATGGAAGAAAGGGCTTTGAACTGGTATCAATGGTGGGAAGAACAAGCACCATTAAGGACTTGGGAAGAATTTAAGATGGCGGTGATGAGAAGATTTCAACCGGGTATGATGCAAAACCCGATGGCCCCCCTGCTGAGTTTGAAACAAAAAGGGACTGTTGTGGAGTATATGGAGAAGTTTGAGAGGTTAGTAGCTCCTTTAAGAAGAGAGGAAAGAATAATGTTAGATTCCATTTTTTTGAATGGTTTGAAGGAGGAGATTCAGGCTGAACTAAAGCTCTATGAGAGTCAAGGTTTATCTGACCTCATGGATAGAGCCCTATTAATTGAGGAGAAGAATGAAGTTTGCCAAAAGAAGGGTAGCTTGTGGAGGGATAGAGGAGGGTTGCTCAAAGGCAAAGACACTGCAGAAACAGGTGGCTCTAAGAAGGATGGTGAGAAGATCAGTGGAGGAGCAAATGAGAGACACAAAGGAAGGAGATTGAATCCTGCTGAGTTAGAGGAGAGGAGCAAGAAGGGATTGTGCTTTAAGTGTGGTGACAAATGGAATCGGGAGCACATATGCAAATTTAAGCATATGAGTTTCAAGCTGTGTGAGATTAGTAGTGAGGAAGAAGAGGGGAATTGGGGAGTTAGTACTCAAACTGAGGCAGTGGAGGAATTAGTGACAGAACTCAAAACCTTACATTTGTCACTGCAGAGCAAACAAGGGTTCACTTCTAATAAATCCTTCAAGGTTTGGGCTACTGTACAAGGACAGAAGTTGATAACCCTCATTGATTCAGGGGCAACTAGTAATTTCATTGATGCTAGGCTGGTAGAGAGAATGGGCATACAGTTGATGGAGACTCCTCCCTATGTCATAGAGGTGGGAAATGGAGAGAGGGTTAAATATCAAGGTGTTTGTGAAGGGCTGAGTTTCAATGTGCAAGGGGTTGACTTTAATCAACATTTTTTCTTAATGGAGTTAGGTGGAGCTGAATTGGTGTTGGGGATGGATTGGTTGGCCAGTTTGGGCAGCATTGAAGCAAATTTTGGCGTGTTATGTCTGAAATGGAAGCAGGAGGAGATTGAACATTGTATTTTTGGTGACCCTGTACTAAGTACCAAACAAGCTTCTATGAAAGAAATGTTGAAAGCCTTGAATGATGAAGGAAGAGGAATGCTGGTAGAATCTGTGCAAGCTGAAGGAGAAAATGCAGCAGTAGAGGATGATGAATGGAAGACATTACTGGACAGGTTTGAAGAAGTATTCCATCTACCTAATGGGCTACCACCTATTAGGGAGCATGATCATGCTATCATCCTAAAGCCTGGAGCAACTATTCCTAATCTGAGACCCTATAGATATCCCTTCTACCAAACAAATGAGATAGAGAAGATTGTGGGTGAAATGAAGCAGGCTGGGACTCAGTTGAAATACAGCAGTGCATATCACCCTCAGTCAGAGGTGGTGAACAGATGTTTAGAAACCTATTTGAGATGTGTAACTGGTCTGAAGCCTAAACAATGGTCTAAATGGCTAGCTTGGGCTGAATATTGGTATCATACCAATTACCATGCCTTTTTGATGACTACACCTTTTGATGCCTTATATGGTAGGGCACCACCTATGTTAATAAGAGGAGACACACCTTTTTATGCTGTGGATGAATTTAACAAATTGACAGTTGAAAGAAATGTTATGCTGAAGGAGTTAAAAGATCAGTTGCTTAGAGCTCAAGATGTGATGAGACGCCAAGCCAATAAGCATAGAAGGGAGGTTGAGTATGAAGTAGGAGAAAAGGTGTCCTTGAAGATACAACCTTATAAGATGAAGAAGTTAGCTAAGAGAGTGAATCAAAAACTAAGCCCTAGGTACTATGGCCCTTATGGAATGTTGCAAAGGATAGGGGCAGTAGCTTATAAACTGAAGCTACTTGAAGACACTAGGGCACGCCCAGTTCTCCATGCTTCTTTATTGAAGAAAACTGTCTCATCTTCTCTGGAATCACAGCCCCTGCCAGCATGCATGAATGAAGAGTGGCAGCTGGAACCTAAGCCTGAAAAGGTGATCAGTGAAAGAAGGAATGAACAGGGAGAGTTGGAAGTTCTGGTGAAATGGGAGAAACTTCCTGAATTTGAGAATTCTTGGGAATTAGTTGATAGAATGCAGGCTGAATTTCCAGATTTCATCCTTGAGGTCAAGGATAGTTTTGAAGGGGGGAGAGTTGATAGGTATGGTAAGGTTTATGTGAGAAAAAGACAAAAGGGCAAGGAGAGAGAGCAGAATCTTTTATA